>NW_027195464.1:12500-57500 GCF_038502225.1 Cherax quadricarinatus | reverse complement strand
TTCTTGCCACACCACTGGAACTGTAAATGAAGGGATGTACTTCTTCCCATTCCATCACTGTGTCAGTCCAGAAGTACAGCAAGTGTATGGAGCCCATGTTTTATCTTGACCACCTATCTAACAACCGAGGTAATGCTTACCTGGAGTTTACTTGGAGAGGGTTTCGGGGGTCAACGCCCCCGCGGCCCGGTCTGAGACCAGGCCTCATGCAATCTTGACACGTTTTGTTATGTTTTTGGTTGATATTTACTTGCCATAAACATAGCAAAAACTGACTGGAATATTAAGGTATCCTCGTTAGTTCGTGTTAATCTGACACATTTCATATAATAGGGCAAAAAAAATTTAATGTTAATGTGGATATGTGTATGTGACAGAGAAATGCAATTTAAAGCGAAGCAAACACCAATGTACACAACGAACCTTTGGTAAATATCTTTGAACAGCTAGACGGCCAGAGCACAGGTGATGGTGTCTGACTCTTCCTGGCAAGCAGATCTGATGCTCAGTATTAATATTTGTTCATTAAAGCAGACAGCAGGTAGGGTTTCTTCAGAGGCCTATTCAGGTTTATACATATGGCATAGGGTCACATGTGTTGCCAGTATCTTATGCTATGGGTTAATTCTGATTCAGATGCAGTTTCAGCATGCTAAGAGAATCTACAGAGCTTTCATTTATGGAAGGAGCAAATGTTTGGTTGCCTAGTTAATTATTTACTGTCTCTGCCTCATAGGCGGGGATGACGAACCCCTTTTGGCGGTAACTTTTACCATATTACTGTCATTATCATCAATAATTCTCTTAATATATTACGTAGTGTATGTTTTACCTTACTAATTTGTTCTCTCTGAAGTATTTTGTAAACGATGGGATACATACCTTCACTATTATGATTTGCTATTCCCTATCTACTCAAATTTCATATTTGTGTTTTTAATTCTAATTTCTGTATCTAGTATTGTTACTTTTAATATTTCCGATCTATTTCCCTTATTTAAAATATGTTTTTCCAGATCGTTTTCAGCTAGAAAAACTGTATCAGACTTTTTCTAGTTTAACATATCCTTTATCTCTATTTTTTAATTACTCTATGTATGTTTATTTATAATACATCAACAAATGTATTATACGTTTTGTTTTCTTTGGCTGATTTATTTTTTTTTGTTTACTATCTATATTTCACTTGTTTACTTAAGAAATCAATGTGCGTTATTTTGTTTTTAATAGAAAAGGTCTTCTATGAAGTGTTTATAGTCTTCTAATTTTGTTATATTCGTAAATGTCTTGAGCAATTTTTCCTTATACTTAAACTGAATGAAAATGACTAAGTGGCCTATTGTGATTTTTTTTACATCTTCCACTTTGCCTCTGTGTCGCTAAATGTTCACGAAACTTAAAATATTCTGAACATTTTTCTGTCTCACTAGATACGTCTTTCATCCTCCTCCTTTGTTATTAAATGATTTTACATCAGTAACACAAAATACTATTTCCTTTAATAGTTATTTCTATAGCCTGCATTACCTCGTGTTCTATTTCTGTTATTTTTTTTCAGATATTCTGGATTAACTATTTCATATTTTAGTTTCTTACTTTTTTAACCCACTCACTTCCTTTTTTAAAGTCTTTTGTCAGCACTATCTCTGATATCCTAAGTTAGCATCTTTTATTCTGCTTCTCTCTTTACTTTTTCTATTTCTGTTAACTCTCTTCTGTTTTTCCTTTTGTATTCCTGTGTAACTCTCTCAGTCGTGGAAGACTGAGAAAGCTCAGTCTTCCAATCCTCTTATATCCTTCCCCATATCATTGTTTTAAATAATTCCTGGTCCATTTACTGTCTTTGCTTTATAATCACAGTTTTCTATTTCCGTGTTGTCTGCATCTTTCATTATATCTATTTTCAAATTAATATATTCCTTATTCATTTTTTTATTTCTTCCTTCTTTAATAAATAAAGTTCCAACATTATCATTTAGTCCATCCATCCACTTGTCTTATTTTCCCCTGTAGGAAAGCCAAGTCTCAGCTGATGCCCTCCACCTATTTAAAGACAAAGCAGAAGTTATTTAACTCTGTTTCATCAAATAATGCGTGTAAATTTTACTTCAGTTAACTGTTATTATTAATTTTGTCCCTTTCATATCTGGGACTCCATTTACATTTATCGCTATACTTCCGTAATATAAATTAGTTGTGGTGGCAGGCGAACCTTCACATACATTCACTTGGCGAACTCAAGTTTTTTAGTTACCAGTTGTCAAAAGCGCTTGACGATAAACATTTGTGATGTGTGTGTGTGTGTGTGTGCGTGTGTGTGCGTGTGCGTGTGCGTGTGCGTGTGCGTGTGCGTGTGTGTGCGTGTGCGTGTGCGTGTGCGTGTGTGTGTGTGTGTGTGTGTGTGTGTGTGTGTGTGTGTGTGTGTGTGTGTGTGTGTGTGTGTGATTATTACATATATGTAATTATTTGTAGCTACAGAAACAGAGCTGTGCTCGTGGTGTCTTCGGTATTTTATCCATCATTTTTATTTTTAGCATTTGTTGCAGCACTTACAACTTCCTCTTGAAATGCATTCCATTTCTGTTAAGAAGAGGGGAGAGGGTGGTGTGGACTGGGGATATGAAAGCAGGGCAGGATATTATGAAAGCCTGCTGTGATGGTGGTATTAGTCCTCGGGGGCAGGGGGGGGAGGCTATGGAGTGCGGTTTGATTTTGGTTATTGTGTACGGTTGGTATGATGTGGTAGGGGTTGAGGAGGTTCTGTGAGCATTTGTGTTTAGTGTTCCCCTTGAGGCTGAGCTTTCCTACCTGTCAATGCCTACCATGTCTGTTTCCTTCTACAGATGCCTTTTTACTCTCACTTTCAGTTGTTCCCATTCTTTTTGTGTTCTGTCACGGTTGTTATGCACTCGATGATATTCTCTGAGTCCATTAACAGTGGTTTCTGTTGCAGTATCCTGTTCCATACCGCTTCTGTCTAGAATACCAATTTAACTGGTCAGTTTATTCCATCGAATACCCCGAAGTCTGTGAAAATTTGTTTCCTGGGATATGTCCTTCCTTCCTGTTGTGATGATGCCCTCAGTCTCTTTTTTCTTCCAATGACTTCTTTCATCATATGTCATACCTTCAGCCTCCTGAAGCCCATGAATAATTAACTTCTCTTCCCATTCCTTTTCCCCTGCATATCTCTGGATTTGATTTAAGCATCTTTGTTTCCTTTATCATCACCTGGATACCCCCGGTAGCCTTCTGTAAGAACTTTTTAGCTCCTTCCATTCCTTTTGTCCTATTGCTGTCTGCTGATGTTTCTATTTCCATCACCTTGCTCCTTTCTGTCCTTGTCTTAATATCCTGCTTCAGCATTTCTGCTTCTTCCTCCCATTTCTGTATCTTTGTCTCAACAGCTACAGCTTATAACTCCCATTTCTTACTCTCTTCAGATATCTTCACCATTGTATTGCAAAGTTCATTTAGCTCTTTTTAACCTGTTCCATTTTGCTCTTTATTCTTTCTGTTCATTCTTCTCAGAACAGGCATTCTCTGTTCCTTTGCCTATACATCCTTTCTATTTGAGATCCCATTTTTTTTTATCCTGTTAGTGTGCTATAGTTTTTGCAGCCTGTAAACTTTGTGTAGAGGTGTGTGTGTGTGTGTGTGTGTGTGTGTACTCATCTAGCTGAGGTTGCAGGGGTCAAGTCCAAGCTCCTGGCCCCAAGCTCCAGTGTGTGTGTGTGTGTGTGTTACTATGTGCCAGAGGAACTTGTCGATATGTATGCATGTGTGTGCTTACCTAATTGTGGTTGGAGGGGTCGAGTTACAGCTCCTGGCTCCGCCTCTTCACAGAGTTGTCGGGAAGTGGAATGGTTTGGGAAGTAATGTAGTGGAGGCATGATCCATACTTAGCTTTAAGAATCGGTATGATAAATCTCATGGAGTACTATATAACTAGTTGGTGACCTTTATTTGTCTGAGGCACTTGAGTAGCTACTCGTTTGGTTAACTACTATGATTAAAACGTACGAAACCTGCCTTAATACTATTGACTAGCGCTGTTTTCAGTGGTAATCTGATATCCTGCCAATACAATATCATAAGGGTATCAGACTGCCACTGAAAACAGCGCCAGTCAATAGTATTAAGGCAGTTTTCGTACGTTTTAATCATAGTAGTTAACCATACGAGTAGCTACTCAAGTGCCTCAGACAAATAAAGGTCACCAACTAGTCAGTTATATAGTTCTCCATGAGCTTTATCATACCTCTTAAAATTATGTATAGATCATGCCCCCACTGGATCACTTCCCAGACTATTCCACTTACCGACAAGTCTGTGACTGAAGATATGCTTCCTAAATTCCCTGTGATTCATCTGAGTCCTCAGGTTCCAATTGTGACCACTTGTTGCTGTGTCCTATCTCTGGAAGAGTCTGTGTCTGTCCGCCTTGGTGATTCCTCTCAGTACTTTGTATGTCGTTATCGTATGCCCCCTATCTCTCCTGTCCTCCAGTGTCGTCATTTCAAATTCTCTTAAACTATTCACGTAGGACATACCCCTTAGCTCCGGGACCAGTCTAGTTGCAAACCTTTGCACTTTCTCTAGTTTCCTTACGTGCTTGGCTAGGTGTGGGTTCCAAACTGACTGTGCATATTCCAATATGGGCCTAACGTACACAGTGTACAGGGTCCTGAACGATTCCTTATTAAGATGACGGAATACTGTTCTTATGTTTGCTGGGTTCCCGTAAGCTGCCCGTTATTTGGTTGATGTGAGCCTCAGGAGATGTACCCGGTGTTATACTCACCCCAAGGTCCTTTTCCTTGAGTGAGGTTTGTAGTCTCTGGCCCCTAGACTGTACTCCGTCTGCGTTTGTTTTTTTTTTTTTTTTTGCACTTTCACAATCTTCATGACTTTTCACTTGGTGGCGTTGAACCCCAGGAGCCAGTTGCTGGACCTAGCCTGCAGCCTGTCCGGATCCCTTTGTAGTTCTACCTGGTCCCCATTCGATTGAATTCTTCATCAACTTCACATCATCTGCAAACAGCGACACTTCAGAGTCCATCCCTTACATCATATCATTAACAAATACCAGAAACAGCACCGGTCCTAGGACTGACCGCTGTGGAACCCCGCACGTCACAAGCACCCAATCTGACGCCTCGCCACGTACCATACCCCACTGTTGTCTTCCTGACAGTTATTCCCTGATCAATTGCAGTGCCATCCCTGCTATCCCTGTCTGGTCCACCTGTTTTTGCACTAGTCTGTAGTGTGGAACTGTGTCAGACACCTTACATTCCAAGAAAATGCAATCTACCCACCCCTCCCTCTCTCTTGTCTTACTGCTGTCACCCTGTAATAGAATTCCAGCAGATTTTTGACACAGGATTTCCATTCCCTGAAACCATGCTAGCTGTCGTTAATAAGCTCATTGCTTTCTAGGTGCTCTGCCACTCTTCTCCTGATGATCTTCTCCATGACTTTGCATAATATATATATCAGTAACACTGGTCTATAGTTTAGTGCTTCCTGTCTGTCTCCTTTTTTAAAAAAAATGGGATTACATTTGCTGTCTTTCATACCTCAGGCAGTCGCCCTGTTGCTATAGACGTGTTGAAGATTGTTGTTAGTGGTACACACAACGCCTGTGCTCCCTCTCTGTGGACCAATGGAGAGATGTGATTTGGCCCCATCGCCTTTTAGGTATCTAGCTCGCTTATCAGCCTCTTCACTTTTTCCTTTGTTGTATGTATTGTACCCAACGCTTCACGGTGTACCCCACCTCTCTGGAGTCCCTTCTGTCTCCTCTGTGAAAACTTATTTGAATCTTGCGTTGAGCTCCTCACATACTTCACGGTTGTTTCTTGTGATCTCCCCTCCCTTTCTCAGCCTGATTACCTGATCCTTGACTGTCGTTTTCCTCCTGATGTGGCTGTACAATAGCTTCGGGTCAGATTTAGCTTTCGCTGCTAGGTCATTTTCATGTTGCCTCTGTACCAAAGGCTCACCCTGGCCTTCTCGTTATTTCTGTTACCTGTGGGTACAAACCTCTCCTCATCTTCCTTGCATATTGTTTTCACATATTCCATCATCTCATTTACTGGCTTCCCTGCCCGTTCTCTGTCCCACTGAACCTCGTGGAGGAAACTCTTCAAGCCTGTGTAGTTCCCTCTCTTGTAGTTTTGCTTCATTTGTCCTGCCCTTCCTGCTTTCCTCTCCATTTGTAACTCTATGTATCTGAAGCCCAGAACCACATGATCACTGGCCCCGAAGGGTGTTTTATTTGCGATGTCCTCACTATCTGCACTACCCAAGATAAATACTAGGTCCAGTCTTACTGATTCATCCTCTCCTCTCTCTCTGATAGTGTCCTTTAAGTGTTGGTGCATCAGGTTTTCCAGTACCACCTCCATTATCTTAGCCTTCCACGTTTCTGTTCCCCCATGTGGCTTCAGGTTTTCCCAGTCTATTTTCTTGTGGTTGAAGTCATCCATAATCAGCAGCTTTGCCCTGCTCGCATGAGCCCTTCTTACCACTTCAGCCAGTGTGTCAACCATCGCTCTATTACTCTCATCATATTCTTGCCTTGGTTTCCTGCTGTTCTGTGGTGGGTTATACATCACTGCAATTACCACCTTGGGACCTCCAGACTGTAGTGTTCCTGTTATGTAATCTCTTGCCTCTCCTCTGTCTCCTCTTTCCAGCTCATCAAATCGTATCAGTTTTCGATGAGCAGTCCCACTCCTCCACCCTCTCTGTTCCCTCTTTTTTCATGATCTGATATCCCACTGGAAAGATGGCATCTGTTATCATCCCTGTGACTTTTATTTCTGTGAGGGTTATGATGACTGGTGATGCCTCTTTCACTCTTTCGTGCCACTCCTCCCACTTGTTCATTATTCCATCAGAGTTGGTGTACCATACCTTGTTTCATTTCCACCACTGTGTTCTGGGGGGTCGGTGTGGGTGGGGGATCTGGCAGTGTGCTATGAGCTTCTACAGTGTTTTGTGCGAGGTGGGGCAGTATGTGTGGATTATTGTTTGTGTTGTATGGTTCTAGGGGTGTTTCTGTGTGTGCCTGCGCTTGTTGCTCTGCCGTGCTCTTTTTGTCCTCTGCTGTTTCTGTTCTTAAGAAGAAGAAAAAGAACATAAGAAAGAAGGAACACTGCAGCAGGCCTACTAGCCCATGCTGGGCAGGTCCATGTCAACCTCCGGATAAGACCAATGGCCCACCCAGTCAGGTCACCTCCACTTAAGGAAGGACCACGGCTTCTGACCCAGGAGCATCAGCTAGTCAGGTCCAACTCACACCCATCCACACCCACTCATGTATTTATCTAACTTATTTTTAAAACTACACAACGTTTTAGCCTCAATAACTGTACTCGGGAGTTTGTTCCACTCATCCACAACTCTGCTTTCTTATATCCTTCCTGAATCTGAATTTTTCCAGCTTAATACCATTGCTGCGAGTCCTGTCTAGGCTAGATATTTATAGCAAACTATTTACATCCCCTTCATTTATTCCTGTTTTCCATTTATGCACCTCAATCATATCCCTCCTCATTCTACGCCTTTCTAGAGAGTGCAGATTCAGGGCCCTCAGCGTATCCTCGTAGGGAAGATTTCTGATACATGGGATCAAATTTCTCATCTTTCTCTGTACGTTTTCCATTGCAATTATATTTATTCTGTAATACGGTGACCAGAACTGTGTAGCATTGTCTAAATGAGGCCTAACCAAGGATATATAGAGTAGAAGAACAACCTGAGGATTTCTATTACTTTTGCTTCTTGATATGAGGGCAAGGATTCTCTTAGCTTTATTGCGAACGCTTATGCACTGTTGTCTTGGTTTCAGGTTACTGCTAACCAGAACTCCTCAATCCTTTTCGGAATCAGTAATATTATGATCTACATTAGTTTATATTTGGCATGGTTATTATCCTTTCCAACATTTAGAACTTTGCACTTGTCTACACTAAACTGCATCTGCCACTTCTTCGACCATGTCATCAGTCTATTCAAATCATCCTGGAGTGCTCTAATGTCCTCATTAGAATGAATTGGACGGCCTGTTTTGGTGTCATCAGCAAATTTGCTTATGTCGCTATTTATTCCCTCTCCTGTGTCATTAATGTAAATTGTGAACAACAAGGGGCCCAGAGCTGACCTCTGTGGAACACCGCTTGTGACGTGCCCCCATTCTAATTTCTCCCCATTTATGTAAACTCTCTGCTGCCTATTTGTCAGCCATGCCTCTGCCCAGGAAAACAATTCTCCTCCTATTCCGTGTGCCTTAAGTTTTCTTAATAACCTCTCACGTGGAACTCTGCCGAAAGCCTTACTGAAGTCCATTTATGCAACATCATATTCAATACCATGATCTACCTTCTCAAATACCTAAGTGAAAAAAGTCAGTAAATTCATAAGACAGGAACGCCCCTTTGTAAAACAGTGTTAAGATTCATTAATCAATTTATACCTTTCAAGATGGCTATGAATTGCCTCGGCAATTGATTCCATAAATTTTCCCACTATGGAGGTAAGGCTTATTGGTCTACAGTTCGAAGCTAGGGACCTGTCACTGACTTGTAAATAGGTATTACATTTGTCATTTTTCATTTTTCACTATGCCAGTTTGTAGCGAAATGCTGAAAAGATTAGCGAAAGGTTTGCTACGTTACTCTTTACATTCCTTTAAAACTTTTGCAAACAATTCATCAGGGCCTGGGGATTTGTTAGGTTTTAATTTCTCTATTAGTCTGAGGACCATGTCACTAGTTACTCCAATCGTGCAGTTTATTATCGTCCTGTTCTATGTAATTTTTTATTTCTGGAATTTCGCTAGTATCTTTCTGGATAAAAACTGAGAGGAGGTAAATAATGAAAATTTCACACATATCCTTATCACTGTCAGTGATCTGACCTGACTTACTCTTAACTGGACCTATCTTGTCCCTAATCTTACTTCTGTATACCTGAAAGAACCCTTTTGGGTTAGTCTTCGAGTCCCTTGCGACTATAGCCTCATAATCCCTTTTAGCTTTTCTTATTCCTGTTTTATCTCTCTCTTTAACTTAATATATTGATTTCTTAACTGCCCATTCCCCTCTTTTGATACACCTATATATGCCTCTCTTTTGACCAATGAGATATTTTAATCTATTGTTCATCAATTTGGGATCATTTTTGTTAGATCTAATTTCCTTACTTGGAACAAAAGTTGTCTGGGCAGCTTGAACTATGCTCTGAAAAACGTCGTATTGGCATCCAACACACTACCTGACCCATAGTCAGGTCATCCCAATTTAGCCCACCCAGGTAATTTCTCAGTTCCATAAAATCGGCCAAGCAGAAGGGGTCAGAGACTTGATTGCATTTATCTGGGTAATTCCATGATATACTGAAACTAAGTGATTTGTGATCGCATTCCCCAAGCTCATCATTAACCTCAAGATTATTAATTAGTGATTCTTTGTTGGCAAGAACCAAGTCAAGCAGGTTGTTTCCTCTAGTTGGTTCTGCCACAATTTCTTTAGAAAAGCATTCCTGAACCGTATCAACAAAGTCACTGGACTCAAAATTTCCTGTCACACAGTTCCAGTCAATTTGTCTAAAGTTAAAATCTCCCATAAACACAACATTTTCATATCTAGATACCTTATGAACTTCGTCCCATAGCAGCTTTCTGCACTCTCTATCAATCACACCCAAAATTAACTTTTCACGACCCCCAAGTAACTGTAGCCAAACATTCTGTGTCTGATGATTCTAATCTTATATCTTGTCTAACACAACAATTTAAATTATCTCTGACATACATCGCCACTCCACCAACCTTACCGTTGACCCTATCAGTATGGAATAGTTTATAACCTTTTATATTGCATTCAGAAGGCATTTCTCTATTTTTCAAGTTGAACCAGGTCTCTGTTATAACAATAATGTCTATATTACCTTCACTTGCAAGTAATCTTAGCTCATCTATCTTATTTCTTAGACTACTCCTGTTTATACAGTAAACCTTTAGGGAGCTAGACACTCGTTGACCTCTACTATCTCTGTTTGTTGATCAATTGCTTTGCCTTTACTAGCAACTTTATTTTGAATATTATCTTTTAAACATACCCTTGAGGTATCCTGTTTATATCTGCTGTTTCAAACCCTAGTTCTGCAGCCTGATTGTTTCCCACAGACACCCATACCTCTATAATCTATCAGTCTAAAGTCATAGACATATCACCAATAACCCCCTCAATCGAATTGGCTAATGCAACCACTCCAGCCCCAGAGAGATGAATTCCATTCCTTGCATACACATCACGTTTGCCATAGAATACGCCCCTTTCGACTCTTTTTTCTCTCCCTCAGTTGCTGCTGCCATTCTGATCTTGTTGTGTCTCGGTATAAAAACTCAATCCTGTATGCTGACGATTCTTTCAGCCATGATTTCTCTTGCAGAATCCTATTTTGCACCGTTACTGTATTGAAAATCAGCTTGTCCAGCCTGTTTTTCCGCTTCGAGTACCTCCCTATTCTATGAAAACTTACTCTCTCGGTCATGTCTTTCTCACCTATTTCTTTGACGATGTTTTCAATCTCCCGTTTTTCTTCTTGCCATCTTTCATTGTGTGCCTTCCCTCGCTCTCCTGAAGCCCATGAATAAACACTGACTTCTCTTACTCCTTCTCCCATTGCCTCTCCCACATATCTCTGGGTCAAAATGTCTCCCATATTTTTTGCTGTAGCTCTTGGTGGTTTGATCGTGCCTCTGCATATGTGTGTGTGTGTGTGTGTGTGTACTCACCTATTTGTACTCACCTATTTGTGGTTGCAGGGGTCGAGTCCTAGCTCCTGGCCCCGCCTCTTCACCGGTTGCTACTAGACCCTCTCTCTCCCCGCTCCATGAGCTTTATCAAACCTCGTCTTAAAACTGTGTATGGTTCCTGCCTCCACTACGTCATTTTCTAGGCTATTCCACTGCCTTACAACTCTATGACTGAAGAAATACTTCCTACTATCTCTCTGACTCATTTGTGTCTTCAACTTCCAATTGTGGCCTCTTGTTTCTGTGTCCCCTCCCTGGAACATCCTGTCCTTGTCCACCTTGTCTATTCCACGCAGTATTTTATATGTCGTTATCATGTCTCCCCTGACCCTCCTGTCCTCCAGTGTCGTCAGGCCGATTTCCCTTAATCTTTCTTCATAGGACATTCCCCTTAGCTCTGGAACTAACCTTGTTGCAAACCTTTGTACTTTCTCTAGTTTCTTGACGTGCTTTATCAAGTGCGGGTTCCAAACAGGTGCTGCATACTCCAGTATGGGCCTGACATACACGGTGTACAGTGTCTTGAATGATTCCTTACTAAGGTGTCGGAATGCTGTTCTCAGGTTTGCCAGGCGCCCATATGCTGCAGCAGTTATCTGATTGATGTGTGCTTCCGGAGACATGCTCGGTGTTATACTCACCCCAAGATCTTTCTCCTTGAGTGAGGTTTGCAGTCTTTGGCCACCTAGCCTATACTCTGTCTGTGGTCTTCTGTGCCCTTCCCCTATCTTCATGACTTTGCATTTGGCAGGATTAAATTCGAGAAGCCATTTGCTGGACCAGGTGTCCAGTCTGTCCAGGTCTCTTTGAAGTCCTGCCTGGTCCTCATCAGATTTAATTCTCCTCATTAACTTCACATCATCTGCAAACAGGGACACTTCTGAGTCTAACCCTTCCGTCATGTCGTTCACATATACCAAAAATAGCACTGGTCCTAGGACCGACCCCTGTGGGACCCCGCTCGTCACAGGTGCCCACTGTGATACATCATTACGTACCATGACTCGTTGTTGCCTCCCTGTCAGGTATTCTCTGATCCATTGCAGTGCCCTTCCTGTTATATGCGCCTGATGCTCTAGCTTCTGCACTAATCTCTTGTGAGGAACTGTGTCAAAGGCCTTCTTGCAGTCCAAGAAGATGCAATCAACCCACCCCTCTCTCTCTTGTCTTACTTCTGTTATTTTATCATAAAACTCCAGAAGGTTTGTGACACAGGATTTGCCTTCCGTGAATCCGTGCCGTGTGTGTGTGTGTGTGTGTGTGTGTGTGTGTGTGGTTGTGCCTGTGTGTGTGTGTGTCTGTCTGTCCGTCCATCCATCTGTTAGCTGTCAGCCTAGTACTGCAGCCTGATTGTTTCCCCACAGACACCCATACCTCTATAATCTACCAGTTTAAAGACCTAGAAATGTCACCAATAACCCCTTCAATCGAATTGGCTAATGCGACCACTCCAGCCCCAGAAAGATGAACCCCATCCCTTGCATACATATCACGTTTGCCATAGAATATTGCCCCTTTCGCCTCTTTGTCCTCTCCATCAGCTGCTGTCATTCTGATCTTGTGTCTCCATCTAGAAAATCAATCCTGTATGCTGACAATTCTTTCATCCGTGATTTCTCCTGCAGGATCCTGTTTCACACCTTTACTATCTTGAAAATCAGCTTGTCCAGCTGGTTTCTCCCGAAATCGTAATGATACGATTGCAAACAAACCATACCACAGTATGGTTTGTTTGCAATCGTGTCATTATGATTTCGTGAGTCATGTTGATGGCTTTGAGAGGACTTAACCTAGAGTTCGTCACCGCCATACTAGCAGGAGATTCGTCTGTGAAAACTTGCATTTGTGGTCACAGTGGTGCCTATGCTAACCTTCCTATGGTGTAGAAATATACTTAGTTGGATGAATCGTATTGAAGCTAGCTGGCCCAGTGACTAATGCGATGATCTGGAGTTTTGAGACTCTCTGACCACGGGCTCAAACCCCACCCGTGGTATGGTTTGGTTTCTTCCCTTCGAGTACTTCCACATTCTATGAAAATTTACTATCTAAGTCATGTCTTTCTCGCCTATTTCTTTGATGATGTTTTCAATCTCCCATTTTTCTTCTTGCCATCTTTCACTGTGTGTCCTCCTCTCGCTCTCCTGAAGCCCATGAATAAACACTGACTTCTCCCTCTCCTCCTCACATTGCCTCTCCTACAGTATCTCTGGGCCCCACTGTCTCCCTTATTATTTCCTGTAGCTTTTGGTGGCATAGTCGTGCCTCTGCGTGTGTGTGTGTGTGTGTGTGGGTGGGTGGGTGGTTGTGCCTGTGTGTGTGTGTCTCCGTCTGTCCGTCCGTCCATTCGTCAGTCCGTTCGTCTGTCCGTCAGTCCGTCCATCTGTCTTTGAGAAGGGGAGGACTACTTTACGTATGTCATGATTCACAACTCTTTTTTGAAGGTTTAAGAATTATTTCTCACTCTATTCCTAATATATACTAACATTTACTATTTCAATACTTACTGGTGCACACGGGATATTTTTTTAATACTCATAGTACACTCAGCATTACCCATGTAATTGAAAATTAGTCATTTTTTATAATATGCTGGGCTACAAAACTTTTCGCAATTTTTTTTAGAATTCTCTCTCTTTTCCTAATCAAATATATATCAACAATTATTTTGTCATTTTTTATACACTTGCGAACTTTTAAAGACACCACAGATGCACTCCCACATATAGATGTATATTCGGCATTTGCAGTCACAGGAAATCCTAGTGGTGGCTTCTGATAATGTCGTACGATGTCTGTATCCCATATTTCATTGTGATCTCATCATACATTCCAGTTGTCAATGACACAGTCCCTTCAATACCGTGGTATTCACACTTTTTTTTTCTTCTTTTTTGTGGTCATAACCTGGACCTCATGATATAAGTGCATTCAAAAATCACTGCTGGGAACACTAACTGCCGGAGAATTGATTCTCTATTTTATTTTAACCTTCTTTCTTTTCCAACTCACTCATTAATCACTCATTGACCAGATATTTGCAGTTTTTTTCTGATCAAGGTCACAACCTTAACCTGTTGTTAATAATTGCTTGTTGTGATTACTTTTGACAAGACTACTGCCAGCAGCGCTGGCCAACTGCTCCCTGACCCTCACTCAGCTTCAAGTAAAAAACGCACATATTCAAAATTGACTCGTAATTTTTTTGATAATATCACTTTTTTCAGACTCTGGAAACCTTGTTATGTTCTTGTACGAATATTCACAGATTATCACGTACAATACCCGCTGACAGTATCCTAGGACCGTAGCCACAATGCTAAATACTAAGAGCACTGTATAACGATACTGTCTCACGTACATACGTAAGTACATACTTGTGTGTGTGAGTTACCATTTTGTCCTAGACATGTGTGTGTGTGTGTGTGTGTGTGTGTGTGTGTGTGTGTGTGTGTGTGTGTGTGTGTGTGTGTGTGTGTGTATGTGTGTGTGTGCGTGTGTGCATGTGTGTGCATGTGTGTACATGTGTTTGCATGTGTGTGTGTGTGTGTGTGTGTGTGTGTGTGTGTGTGTGTGTGTGTGTGTGTGTGTGTGTGTGTGTGTGTGCATGTGTGTGCATGTGTGTGTACTCACCTAGTTGTACTCACCTAGTTGAGGTTGCGGGGGTCGAGTCCGAGCTCCTGGCCCCGCCTCTTCACTGGTCGCTACTAGGTCACTCTCCCTGAACCGTGAGCTTTATCATACCTCTGCTTAAAGCTATGTATGCATCCTGCCTCCACTACATCGCTTCCCAAACTATTCCACTTACTGACTACTCTGTGGCTGAAGAAATACTTCGTAACATCCCTGTGATTCATCTGTGTCTTCAACTTCCAACTGTGTCCCCTTGTTACTGTGTCCAATCTCTGGAACATCCTGTCTTTGTCCACCTTGTCAATTCCTCTCAGTATTTTGTATGTCGTTATCATGTCCCCCCTATCTCTCCTGTCCTCCAGTGTCGTCAGGTTGATTTCCCTTAACCTCTCCTCGTAGGACATACCTCTTAGCTCTGGGACTAGTCTTGTTGAAAACCTTTGCACTTTCTCTAGTTTCTTTACGTGCTTGGCTAGGTGTGGGTTCCAAACTGGTGCCGCATACTCCAATATGCGCCTAACGTACACGGTGTACAGGGTCCTGAACGATTCCTTATTAAGATGTCGGAATGCTGTTCTGAGGTTTGCTAGGCGCCCATATGCTGCAGCAGTTATTTGACTGATGTGCGCTTCAGGAGATGTGCCTGGTGTTATACTCACCCCAAGATCTTTTTTCTTGAGTGAGGTTTGTAGTATCTGGCCCCCTAGACTGTACTCCGTTTGCGGTCTTCTTTGCCCTTCCCCAATCTTCATGACTTTGCACTTGGTGGGATTGAAGTCCAGTAGCCAATTGCTGGACCAGGTCTGCAGCCTTTCCAGATCCCTTTGTAGTTCTGCCTGGTCTTTGATCGAGTGAATTCTTCTCATCTACTTCACGTCATCTGCAAACAGGGACACCTCAGAGTCTATTCCTTCAGTCATGTCGTTCATAAATACCAGAAACAGCACTGGTCCTAGGACTGACCCCTGTGGGACCCCGCTGATCACAGGTGCCCACTGTCACACCTCGCCACGTACCATGACTCGCTGCTGTCTTCCTGACAAGTATTCCCTGGTCCATTGTAGTGCCTTCCCTGTTATCCCTGCTTGGTCCTCCAGTTTTTGCACCAATCTCTTGTGTGGAACTGTGTCAAACGCATTCTTGTAGTCCAAGAATATGCAGTCCACCCACCCCTCTCTCTCTTGTCTTACTGCTGTCACCATGTCATAGAACTCCAGTAGGTTTGTGACACAGGATTTCCCGTCCCTGAAACCATGTTGGCTGCTGTTGATGAGATCATTCCTTTCTAGGTGTTCCACCACTCTTCTGATAATCTTCTCCATGATTTTGCATACTATACATGTCAGTGACACTGGTCTGTAGTTTAATGCTTCATGTCTGTCTCCTTTTTTAAAGATTGGGACTACATTTGCTGTCTTCCATGCCTCAGGCAATCTCCCTGTTTCGATAGATGTATTGAATATTGTTGTTAGGGGTACACATAGCGCCTCTGCTCCCTCTCTCAATACCCATGGGGATATGTTATCTGGCCCCATTGCCTTTGAGGTATCTAGCTCACTCAGAAGCCTCCTCACTTCTTCCCCGGTTGTGTGCACTGTGTCCAGCACATGGTGGTGTGCCCCACCTCTCCGTCTTTCTGGAGCCCCTTCTGTCTCCTCTGTGAACACTTCTGTGAAGGCTTACTCAGCTCTGGAATAACTTCAGACAGTATTACCAAAGCTGGCTCCTCCTCAGGAAAATTAATGAATAGAAAACGAAATAATAATTCACAAAGATAAACACTTTATTATTTATTAAAGCAAACATAAAACAATAAAACATGACAGGTATATCCTATTTGAAAGAAAAATGAAAAATGAAATGAATAAAATAACATTTGAACTCAACGCTAATATATATATTGGGGTGTCTGGTGTTGGTGACACTTCGTGTTGTTGAAATCTTAGCCGTTGCTGATGTGGAAGGAGGGGGGGGGGGGGTCGCAGGTGTTGGTGACCACCACCGGCTAGTTCTTCACAGAGTATCGCCGTGAGTATTCTATCCCGATGACAGGAAAGCAGGTTCTTTACCGCTGCAATGATGAGGGGTTACGTCCTGCAATTTCATACAGGTGCACAGGTAATTAAATCCAAAATGGGGAAGTCTCTGGACATTAGTCCTTCTCCATCAGTTCTTCTCGTTGATTGACAGGTGACCCTCTCTCTCATCCAAGCTGAAAAGATAGACAGGTTACCCACTGCTTAAATAATCACTCTCCATGATAAGTACAATACCTAAAAGACGTGGTGAGTATTACAATAGTCAACTTAGAGCAAGGCTGAAAAGACTAAGTTTATTATTGGTCAAAAGTGAAGCTTTCAACCAATAAATCCACTAGAATACAAGGCAGGCATGTACTTACAGTAGTGTTGGGAGCTGTGAGTCGAGTGATTTACTGTTTGACCAGAGCCCCACACGTCACCTTTCGGGGGGGGGGGGAAGAAGGAGGGGAAGGGATAGCGGGAACTAGACTGACCCTACCTTAACAAGCAGCCAGCAGTCAAACTATCACTTTCGGGGTGGGGGAAAAAATCGGGAGCTTGACTTACCCTACCTTAACAAGTAGCCAGCAATGAAACTATCACTTTCGGGGAGGGGAAAAAAGGCGGGGAATAGTGGGAGCTTGACTTACCCTACCTTAACAAGTAGCCGGCAATGAAACTATTGTTACTATATACTCCCTCTCTACTCCTATCTATTGAACTTTTCCCTCACACTCCCCCATACCAAGACTTATAGTCAAGGAGTATAAGAAGAATAGGCGAGGAAAAAGTTCTAACAGGTCGCATAAGGCAACAAATCTACTGACTGTCACGACTTAACCAGTCAGAAATAATTGGATGAACCATTGATATACACAATATGGAACTTAAAAGCCTGGAGGGCCAATGTCCACCTCAAGAGGCGACTGTTGGTTCCCTTAAAAGTTTCTAGGTATATCAAAGGTTTGTGGTCCGTTTCTAAAATGAATTCTTTTCCCAGCAAATAAAATTTAAGTCTGGAGATACCCCACACAAGGGCCAAACATTCCTTTTCTATTGTGGAGTATCTTGTTTCCATGGGAAGGAGTTTCCGGCTTAGGAAGCATACAGGGAAGGGAGTACCATCATGGTATTGTAGTAGCACCGCACCTAAGCCAGTATTGGAGGCATCAGTTCTTAAACAAAATGTTTTATTAATATCTGGAATCTTAAGTATAGGGTCTTTCAAAAAGAAACTTTTAATCTCATTAAACTTTTCCCGGGCTACGTCGGAAAGTTCAAGAGGTTCCTTCACAGACTTTTTAAGGAAGTCGGATAAGATGCCTGTAAGATCAGTAAGGTTCGGGATAAACCGTGCATAAAAATTTACAGAACCAAGAAAGCTACGCATGAGCTTCTTGGTTTTGGGGAATTTAAATTCTAATAAAGCTTTGATCTTATTGGGGAGAGGCTGCAGAGAGTTATTAGAAAGTATCAGTCCAAGATATCTAATCTTGTTATACCCAAGGAAGCATTTCTTCGGCTTGGCAGTGAGGCCATGTGAGAATAACCTAGGCAAAAATGATGTTAATGTTTGGATATGTTCGCCCCACGTAGATGTCATTACGTAAATGTTATCAAAATAAACTGAAACATTTGGCATATTACCCAAGACCTTTCTCATCAGTCTCACGTAGGTAGCACAGGCAGTTACCAAACCGAAGGGCATAGTTCTATACTGCATCAGTCCTTGGTGTGTAGGAAAAGCGGTGTACTGCTTAGAAGAAGGATCTAACATTACTTGATGATATGCCTGTGCAATATCAATCTCTGAAAAGAAGGAAGCGTCATAAAATTTGTGTAGATCGCTATCTATTAAGGGCATAGGCTCAGCATCCCACCGAGTTATAGCATTAAGGCCTCTGAAGTCAATAGCAAGTCTATATGAATTATCCTCCTTCTTAACCATGACTACTGGTGAACAATATGAAGATACTGAAGGTTCAATGATATTTAGTTTTAATAATTTGTCTACCTCTCGGTCAAATGCATCCCTAAGGTGAACTGGAACTGGGTATAATTTTCGTTTGATAGGATTGTCCGTCACTAAGTCAATCTTATGGACTACCGTGGAGGTAACACCTGGAATATCAGTAAAGACGTCTGAAAAGTTACTCACACATTGAAGTAGTTCATGTCTCTTATGGTCATCCAAAGATTCATTAATATTAATGGTGGTTGCGTCCGAGTGGTCAAGAGTCACCAAGTCATGTAGTTCTTCATCATAATCTAAGTTAGAGGTGTCAATTACGCACACCTTACATTCTTCAGTTGTCGTATCAAGTTCGTGTGGAAAAACTAAGTCAAAGTTATTAAGGCAGTTAACCGAATTTCTTCGGAAATATTTCTTAAGGATGTTGATATGATAAAGCTTATGTTTCCCCTTGACTTCTATGAGGTAGTCAACTTTCCCACAAATTTTTAATAATTTATATGGACCTTTCCATGCTACTAATAATTTATTTGACTTTATAGGCAAAAGTACCAGAACTTCATCCCCTACTTTAAAACTTCTCCTCTGACTTTTGGAATCAAAATAGGTTTTGTACTGGTCCATTGACAAGCTTAGGTTTTTCGAAACTATGTCAGAGGTCTCCTCAAGTTTGGATCTACGGTCAAGGAGAAACTGGTAAGAAGACTGAACCTCAGCATTTACCTCCTCATTAGTCCATAAGTCATGAAGGATGGACAGTGGACCTCTGGCCTGTCTACCATAGAGAAGTTCAAAAGGTGAAAACCCCAAAGAGTCACTGGAAACTTCCCTCATGGCAAACAAAGCACAGGGTAGGTAACAATGCCACTCCTTAGGTTTAAGGGAGCAAAGTTTCCTTAAAATGGACTTGAGAATCGAATGCTGGCGCTCAATCCTCCCATTACAGCTGGGATGATAGGGTGTGGTGAAGAGAGGCTTCACTCCCAGAAGTTGGTATAGATGTTGCATTAAGTCAGATGTGAATTGTGTCCCACGGTCAGACAAAATTTCTCTAGGGATGCCCACTCTGGAGAAGATGGACAAAAGGGCTTCAGCCACCTCTGTAGTAGTTATGGTCTTTAAGGGAACGGCTTCAGGGAAACTCGAAGCATAATCAACTAATGTTAATATATATCTATGTCCCCCAGATGAAAGTGGAGATAAAGGACCAACGATGTCAATAGCTACTCTTTAAAACGGTACCGTAAAGATAGGCATTTTGACCATAGGTACTCGCCTGGTACCTCGGGAGGATGACAGTTGGCAAACTTTACACGATCTACAATAGGTAGTGACATCTGAGGACATTTTTGGCCAAAAATAGGTTTCCCTAATTTTGTTTAAGGTTTTAAGATGCGAGAAATGTCCGGCCACTGGCAGGTCATGAGCCATTTTAAGAACAGTCTCTCTGCATTGACTTGGAACAACTAAGATGGAATAGTCTATCTCATCTGAATTTAATTTGAATACTGACTTGTACAAGATATCTTTTATATATTCAAATTTATATGAAAAGTTTTTCCTTTGGATAATTTGTTTTTGTTTAGCGGCCTTATGGCAATTCTGAAGAGAAGGGCAATTACGTTGTAAACTGACAAAAGAGTCATTTGATATATCTAAAGGCTTGAAGTCAGGGAAAATCAAAGGATGGATAATATGAGAAGCCTGGGCTTTGGTCTGAGCCCTAGTCAAGACATTTATAGTATCGGAGGTGATATCTTCACTTTCATCTAACAAGTGAACCAGTGATCCTTCTACCTCGCTTTCGAGAGTAGCATCACTGGTTTTTAATCCCACATGAATCTCACGAGACATTGTCTCATCTGAGCTTTCGAGGGGCTTCTCTGACTCTACAGGAAGAGGATCTGAAACACTTTATGTCCATCTTTGGCGATGAAAGGTCAACCTCAGAAGGAAGAATGGCACCTTTTACATTACCTATTAGTACGGAGCAAGAAGTGATGGGAGCTAGTACGGCTTCAGACCAACCTGTGAACCATTTAGACCTAATGTAACAACGGATGGTAGGAAAAGTGTCTGTACGGCCCAAGTAGTCTGAAAGTATAGCAGAGGAATGAGTTTCTTTAAGATTAGGGAACAGCTTATCAGAAATGACTATACATGTGCATCCAGTGTCTCGTAAAATGGTAGATACATTAAGTCCATTAACTGTTCCTGAACAGAAGGGTGCTTGGTCATTACAGTCTTTAAAACATCTTCCAACTTTTTGGACCTTCTTAGAAGGACAATCTTGACGTTTATGTCCCTTAACACCACACAAATGACAAACAGGAATAAAAGAAGTCATTTTACTTTCCACTAGAGGCTTTGATTTCTTAAGGTGTGATGAACCCTTGCCCTTTGGGTTCGATCCCTTTAGGTCTTTATAGGAATTGTGAGCCTCAGCATACAGGTCAGCAGCCTCAGCAACTTCCTCAGCTTTAATCAGGTTACGTTCTCTAATGAATGTTCGTATCTGGTGAGGAAAAGCTGTCAGGAACTGGTCAGCAACCATGAAGTCTCGAAGAGATTCATAACTGTGATCAATTCCTGAACTCTCTATCCAAAAGTCGAACAAACGAAAGAGTGTTACCTGTAACTGTTGAAAGTTCTGGCCAGGCTGTAAGGTGGCATACCTGAAATCTTTCCTGTAAGAATTAGTGGTGTTTTGGTATGCTTAAAGGATTGCCTTCTTCAGTAGGTTATAATTACATATAATACCCTGCGACAAAGTTGCATAGATATTCAAAACAGTACCACAAAATAACATTCCTAACCTGGTAGCCCAGGTGTCAGCAGGCCATTCACAGAGGGTAGCGGTATTTTCAAACCTGATAATGTATGAAGTTATGTCTTCCCCCTCTGTGAAGGGAGGTAAATTAGGTGTTGGAATATGTGCACTAGCTGCACGTTGTTCCATTACTCCTTCATCTAATTGTTGTTGTGAGAAAGTTAACTTTTTATTCTCTAATTCAAGGCGAGCTTGTTCGAGCTCGCGATCCTTTTCTCTCTCTCTCAACTCATGTTCTCTAGCTCTTTCCTCAACTTCTCTATCCTTTGCTCTTTCCTCAAGTTCCCTTAATTTAACTTGTTCTTCACGTACTTTAGCTCTCTCCTCACGATCAAGTCTATCACGCTCCTTTTTGTCTTCTCTCTCTCTTTCTGTCTTTCTTGGATTTCTCTCTCAATTCTCTCTCTCTCCTTTTTCTCTTCTCTTTCGATTCTCTCTCTCTCCTTTTCTTCTTCTCTTTCCCTTTCTAACTGTCTTTCTTCTCTCTCAATTCTCTCTCTTTCAAGTCTTTCCTGGATCTTAGCACTAATGAAAAATTCTAAATTTTTCCCTGTTACTCCTAACTTACTTCCAGCATTCATCCAAAACTGGTATTCCTCCATACTTGCAAGAATAACTTAAACTATCAGGGGAAATGAAACGGGTATTAAAGAAAACGGAGGGTTCAATTCCTGCTCCGCTCAAACAGAGGGCTCGATCCCTGCTTCAATTAAACAATATGTATTAGCAAACAGTAAGTAGAATGGGGTCACTTGACCATCCAATCTTCTCACCAACAAATCAAGAGTGCCCTATGACAGTTCCCTTGATATATTAAAGAGCTCAGTGAAACAAATTGTCATTGGAAAATCTCGGGTCCCTAGAGTCTAATCCTCCAAAGTGTTTCAAGCTCACAAGAAAGGTGGCAGAATTAACTATTATATCCTGCCTGACTTGACTTACAATAAATTGAAACTATAACAACCACTAAATCTTTTAAATACCTGTACCGTAGTCCTACCATAGAGAATGATTACTAATGGCTGGTGGTAACCGTCTGTGGTATGAGGCGTTGAAGTTCCAATGGTAGATTCGAGATGGAGTTGAATCTTGATTCAGTCGAGTTGATTCTGGCAAGGTCGCCACTTGTGAAGGCTTACTCAGCTCTGTAATAACTTCAGACAGTATTACCAAAGCTGGCTCCTCCTCAGGAAAATTAATGAATAGAAAACGAAATAATAATTCACAAAGATAAACACTTTATTATTTATTAAAGCAAACACAAAACAATAAAACATGACAGGTATATCCTATTTGAAAGAAAAATGAAAAATGAAATGAATAAAATAACATTCGAACTCAACGCTAATATATATAGGGGTGTCTGGTGTTGGTGACACTTCGTGTTGTTGAAATCTTAGCCGTTGCTGATGTGGAAGGGGGGAGGGTCGCAGGTGTTGGTGACCACCACCGGCTAGTTCTTCACAGAGTATCGCCGTGAGTATTCTATCCCGATGACAGGAAAGCAGGTTCTTTACCGCTGCAATGATGAGGGGTTACGTCCTGCAATTTCATACAGGTGCACAGGTAATTAAATCCAAAATGGGGAAGTCTCTGGACGTTAGTCCTTCTCCATCAGTTCTTCTCGTTGATTGACAGGTGACCCTCTCTCTCATCCAAGCTGAAAAGATAGACAGGTTACCCACTGCTTAAATAATCACTCTCCATGATAAGTACAATACCTAAAAGACGTGGTGATTATTACAACAGTCAACTTAGAGCAAGGCTGAAAAGACTAAGTTTATTATTGGTCAAAAGTGAAGCTTTCAACCAATAAATCCACTAGAATACAAGGCAGGCATGTACTTAAAGTAGTGTTGGGAGCTATGAGTCGAGTGATTTACTGTTTGACCAGAGCCCCACACGTCACCTTTTGGGGGTGGGGAAGAAGGAGGGGAAGGGATAGCGGGAGCTAGACTGACCCTACCTTAACAAGCAGCCGGCAGTCAAACTATCACTTTCGGGGTGGGGGAAAAAAAGCGGGAGCTTTACTTACCCTACCTTAACAAGTAGCCGGCAATGAAACTATTGTTACTATATACTCTCTCTCTATTCCTATCTATTGAACTTTTCCCTCACAACTTCTTTGAATCTCATGTTGAGTTCCTCACATACTTCACGGTCATTTCTTGTTGTCTCTCCTCCTTCCTTCCTTAGCCTGATTACCTGGTCCTTGACTGTTGTTTTCCTCCTGATGTGGCTGTACAACAGTTTCGGGTCAGATTTGGTTTTCGCTGCTATGTCATTTTCATATTGTCTTTGGGCCTCCCTTCTTATCTGTGCATATTCGTTTCTGGCTCTACGACTGCTCTCCTTATTCTCCTGGGTCCTTTGCCTTCTATATTTCTTCCATTCCCTAGCATACTTGGTTTTTGCCTCCCTGCACCTTTGGGTAAACCATGGGCTCATCCTGGCTTTCTCATTATTCCTGTTACCCTTGGGTACAAACCTCTCCTCAGCCTCCTTGCATTTTGTTGCTACATGTTCCATCATCTCATTAACTGGCTTTCCTGCCAGTTCTCTGTCCCACTGAACCCCGTTCAGGAAGTTCCTCATTCCTGTGTAGTCCCCTTTCCTGTAGTTTGGCTTCATTCTTCCTGGCCTTCCTGCTTCTCCCTCCACTTGTAGCTCTACTGTGCATTCGAAGCTTAAAACCACATGGTCACTGGCCCCAAGGGGTCTTTCATGTGTGATGTCCTTGATATCTGCACTACTCAAGGTGAATACTAAGTCTAGCCTTGCTGGTTCATCCTCTCCTCTCTCTCTTGTAGTGTCCCTTACGTGTTGGTACATGAAGTTTTCTAGTACCACCTCCATCATCTTAGCCCTCCATGTATCTTGGCCCCCATGCGGGTCCAAGTTCTCCCAATCGATCTCCTTGTAGTTAAAGTCACCCATGATCAGGAGCTTTGCCCTGCATGCATGAGCTCTTCTGGCCACTCTAGCCAGTGTGTCAACCATCGCTCTATTGCTCTCGTCGTACTCTTGCCTTGGCCTCCTGCTGTTCTGTGGTGGGTTATACATCACTGCTATTACCACCTTGGGACCTCCAGAGTGAAGCGTTCCCGCTATGTAATCACTTTCTTCTCCGCTGTCTCCTCTCTCCAGCTCATCAAAATTCCAGCGATTTTTGATCAGCAGTGCCACTCCTCCACCTTCCCTGTTCCCTCTGTCTTTCCTCAGGATTTGGTATCCCGTTGGAAAGATGGCATCTGTTATCATACCTGTAAGCTTGGTTTCTGTGAGAGCTATGATGTCCAGTGATGCCTCTTTGACTCTTTCATGCCACTCCTCCTACTTATTTGTTATACCATCAGCATTTGTGTACCATACCTTCAGTTTCCTTTCCAACACTGTGGTTTGTGGGGCCTGTGAGGGTGGGAGACCTGGTGGCATACTGTGGGATTCTATAGCTCGGTGTTGGGTGGAGGCTGTGGGTATGGATTGTAGTGTGTGTTGGGATGGTGTGATAGGTTTTATGGTTCTGAGAATAGTTGTGTGTGTGCTTGCCCTTGCTGTTCTGTTCTGCTCTGACTGACCTCTGCTGGTTCCATCCTTGTCTCTTTTCCTAGCTCCTTTCGCTTTTTTGTCCTCTCCCTCAGCTGCTGTCGTTCTGATTGTGTTCTGTCTCTGTCTAGGAACACCCTCTTGTACTCTTCCGAGTATTTCAATCGTGGTTTCTCTTGGAGGATCCTGTTCCGCACTGTTTCCGTCCTGAGAATCAGCTTGATTGGTCGGTTTCTCCCCTTCGAGTACCCCCCTATTCTCTGAAAATTTACAATCTCGTCCATCTCTTCACGTATTTCCGTGATGATTTTCTCAATCTCCTTTCTTTCTTCCTGCTGCCTTTCAGTGCGTGTGTGTGTGTGTGCATGTGTGTGTGTGTGCATGTGTGTGTGTGTGTGTGCGCATGTGTGTGTTTATTATTATTATTAAAGATTCGCCGGTATTCTCCCGGCCCGGGCCTTTTCCAAGTGGTGGCCCGGCCGATGTGTGTGTGTGTGTGTGTGTGTGTGTGTGTGTGTGTGTGCATGTGTGTGTGTGTGCAGGTGTGTGTGTGTGTGTGTGTGTGTGTGTGTGTGTGTGTGTGTGTGTGTGTGTGTGTACTGACCTAATTGTGGTTGCAAGAGTCGATTCATAGCTCTTGGACCCGCCTCTTCGATGGTCGCTGCTAGGTCCATTCTCTCCCTCCTCCATGAGCGGAGAGAGAATGGACTCCCTGCTCCAGTCCACAGATAAGTATTCTCTAAGCCCATTGTAATCTGCTAAGCGAAAATCTGGGACCATTACTGAATTATCCCTACTATCATACTTCCATTCAATGCTAAAGGTAATTGATTTGTGATCGCTTGTGCCTAGTTCCTCTGTAATTTCTAAACTATTAACAAGGGTTTCCTTGTTTGCCAAAACCAAGTCAAGCAGGTTATTTCCCCTTGTAGGCTCTGTCACAAACTGTTTCAAAACACAATCCTGAACTGTGTGCAACTGTGTCTCCAGTTACAGTGCTGGGAGTGTCCCCGGGCACGGTAGGCTCTCTTTCCCAGGCATGTTAGTCTCTCTCAGGCACAGTACCACGAGAGTCCCGGTCACTGTAATGTCTCTAAGCACAGTGCTGTGAGTGCTCCGGGCACGGTACTGTCTCAGAAACGTTACTGTGACTATCAGAGGCACAGTATTATGACTATCTCTCGCTAGCACAGTACTATGTCTTTTCCTGTCACTGTATTGCCTCTCCAGGCAATAATACTGTCTCTGTCTTGCCCAGATTTATGACTCTCTTTCTCTTGGGGAATATACTATCTCTCCGGGAACGATGTTGTGACTCCTAGACACGATACCTAAAGTTATTGATTCTGGTCATTGTACTGTGGCAGGACTGAGGATGAGACAGTGAAGTACAGTGTCTTCGGAACATGGTGTAATAATTCTGACGGAAATATGACATAACTAACACGTATAAGTAACTACAAACATTACTCAGAGATTACTATATTCTATTAATACGGCGTACATCTTGTAAATAATAACTACACCTTGACACTGATCCCGCTTCCCCAACCACACAAAGCTAAAATAATAATAACATAACGTTAAAAAAGTCAACAGAATATTACAAAACCTTACAATACAACACAAGTTGGCACGGCAGCGGCAGCAGCGACTTCCAAGCTCCGTACTTTTCTCCAACTACCAGAGCTACCAATGCTCCTATGATGACCTAGTTACAAGCAAAACTGCACTACCCAACGTAGCACCCAGAATGACCAAAGATTACCAACAGTGAAACCTACAAATCGAAAATAAGAGAGATCAAAGGAAGACTGCACACAAACCGAAAGCAACACCCCGCTGCCAGCCGAACAACGTAACCCTAAGCTTTGTATACTACAACTTCTTCTTAACAGCAACAATTCCTGTAGTATTATGAGGCGCAATCTAAGAGGAAACAGCACCAAGGCCAGCAAGAAAACACCGAAAAATCAACTATTCAACAAGTGTAGTCAGGAGGACGCCGGCCCAGCAACCACCCCACTCACCACAACTCAAGGCGACACCACAACAATAACAACAAACATGGCTGCCGCCAGCCCATCCTCCCCTCTCTTCCCCGGATTCAACCTACCAAGTAGTCTCTCAGGTATGACCAACGATCCAGATACCCTAAAGACATGCATCTCCAACTTAGTTATTGAAAATATGAATCTTCGAGAGACGCTAACAAAACAAGACACCAGGATGACACAACTCGAAAACAAAATCCTCAGTCTTGAACAAAAGTTATCAACACCTGGAATGACTAACTGTGACAAGACCATCCAAACAGTCATAGATAGCCATACCCAACAAATAATATCTCTTAATACAAAGGTTGAAGAAGCAGTAAAACAATGGAAGAACAACTTAGATAACCAGTTCAGTGACTACTTTGCTCTCCAAGAAGATAAAACTGAGCAAGATAAACTATCGGACGCAGTAATAGTTAACAGTCCACTTTTTCCCAGTGATATGAACCAAACAAACAGTAAAGAAATTACTCTGCAGATCATAAAGGACCAAACTAGTGTTATTGTACCAGAGTCTGAAATAAAAGAAGCCAGGTTACTAGGATCCCATGGTAGAAAAAGTGTTATGCTTAGATTCCACTCACATGATAGGAAAAAAGACTTAATTATTGCATCTATTAAAGTAAAGAAAGAGGTATACATAAACGAGTGTCTTACCAAAAAACGTCAGAACCTCCTGTATAGAGTCAGAAAACTTAAGCGAGAGAATAATGACACAATACACCAATGCTTCACACGGGATGGGAAAATTCTAGTTAGGAAAACAAATGTAGGTCAACTGTACACAATCACGAACGAGAATGATCTATCACGATTTCTCAGGGATACTAATCTTACAGAGAATAACTAAACAATGTCCAACTTAAAAGCCTACGTAGTGTAGTGTATGTTTTGCTCCATTATTGTTCAAATTTCATTGTACAATCTCTTAGTAATTAAATAATCAACTACCTCATTTTGTGATTTTACTAGTAAGCATAAATCACCTTATGTGATTTTCTTATTTACTATTGTTCGCTTGAACATTAGCTGAATTGATACTTTCTCTGTCCATATTACTACCTCTTATTTTTTTAAATACTATCAATTGATATTACTTACTAAAATTAATAAATATCATTTTTACTAAAATTTCTATTTACTCTTAACATTTTTGACATTTAATAACCATTACTTGTCTAATTACCTTTACCTGTTTTAATACCACATTTACTATCCTAGATTACTCTTAATTACCTTGTACTGCCATATAACCTCAAGTATAACTACCAGTGCAATATTGAATGAAATAAACATTACTTTTTCACTTTTTTGTAATCATTATTACTTACTAAAATTTTATTAAACACCATATTTACTACCAGTCAATTTTACTTTTGTACATTAAACATTATTTTATACTTCCCATAACATTTTGTTGCCAAATTTTCAAGTTTTTATATTCAACCCCAACCTTTATATTATCCTTTGTACCTGTGTACCTGGGTACCTGTCTACCATCTTACTATCATATTATAACCAAGACATTACCATTGTGATTTTTTACTATTATTCTTTTGGTACTTTAATTGTGAATTTTATTTTGTCAATTTAAATCTATAGTTATAATCTTGATCTTGTCAACAACCTATACCAGACTCTAGTGCAATTGCAAGTACCATTTCAAATTGTATTTTTATATTATAAGTTTATATTATAATTCCTACCATCTGTCCATTTAACTTTGCTTACCATTACTTAATTTTAGTCCCTTATATATTTTCTCCTTTATTTTAGCTTTATATAACTATCCTAGTTTATATATCCACAATTGTTAAAATAATCAAGGTGCTATTCTCAGGTGCTAAAGTAGAATAAGTTCACAATTTTGCCATTATATTCCAAAGCTCATTTATTTGATTACCACTTTATTGTTCACCACAACCTATATTAGTCCCTTTTTATTATAATTTTAAACTATAATTCTAACTTTAAAAAATTACCTTTATAGTACTACCTACTATCATATTCCCAAGCTCTATTATATGATCATCACTTTATTTGTATTAGTCCCTTAGCTCATTATTTTACATTTGTTAAATAATTCAGGTGCTCTTTTTTAGCTTAAGACTATTTACTTTGTTTTATACTTAACTCTAACTATAGATTCACTACAAATCTTATGATTACAAGCATTGATCCTGATACCAACCTCTTATTTAATGACTTAAATGAATCAAACAGTTACTGTAATTACTACACTGCAGAACAATCAAAGGCACTTCTCAGTGCCAACAACAACATAACTATCTTTAACTACAATATCAGATCTTTAAGCAAGCATTACGATGACCTCATAGCATTACTAAATTCCTTACATGCCAATATGTCCATCATTACACTAACTGAAACCTGGCTAAAGCCTGATAGTACAGATGTCTATGCCATTCCTGGTTACACAGCCATACACAACTGTAGGCCAGACCAACAAGGGGGTGGCACAGCCATATACTACTCAGACCAACTAGAATGTATCACTAATACTTGCACAAGGGATGAACATGGGGAATATATAATAGCTAAATTCAAATCCAAATACCTACAAAAACCTCTCACATTGATAAACATCTACAGAGTTCCACAGTCAAACATTAGCCAATTTAGTCAAAATCTAGGAAGTATGATAACTGATGCACGCATGAACAAAGATCACTTACTACTCTCAGGTGACTTCAATATAAATCTCCTGCAAGACCAGGACCCACACGTTACTGAATTCACAAACACAATGAGTAACTGTATGTTACTACCAACAGTAACAAAACCTACAAGAGTTACAGAGACTAGTGTTTCCCTACTTGACCACATCTGGACCAACACCATATCCCCTTTAAAATCAGGCATAATTACAGATAATACCACAGACCACTACCCTACTTTCCTCATAACAACTCTTGGTAAACTACCCCAAGACACTACTAAAGTCACCTTCAGACTTCACAATGAGGCAGCCATTAATAACTTCACAACAGCAGTAGCAAACATTGATTGGCACACTGAGCTAGAAATCTATACAGATATTGACGAATGTATTAATAATTTTCTAAAAAAGACCCAATACCTCTATAACAAGCACTGCCCTAAAAAAACTAAACAGATGACAGCAAAGAGACTGAACAGTCCCTGGCTAACACCCAGCATTCTCAAATCCATAAATACAAAACACCAATATGAAAAACAGTACAGAATGGGTCACATAACCAGAGACCAAACAAAACGTTACTCGTCAATCCTAACCAGCCTGATAAGAAGGGCAAAAAAATTGTATTATGAGAACAGATTATCCAACTTACGAGGTGATATAAAAAAGACCTGGAAAACCCTATCAGAAATTCTGGGAACAAAAAAGATATCACGAAATAGCGAAATAAAATTAGCAAAATCAGATGAACCCCAACTCCCACCAACAGAAACAGCAAACAGACTCAATGATTTCTTCTCCACTATAGGACAAAACCTTGCCAATAAAATCCCAAGCTCAGATACCCCACCAAATGACTACCTCACCGGCAACTACCCGAACACACTGTTCCTAGCTCCGACTAACCCATACGAAGTCTCCCTTATTATCAATGCACTAAAAAACAAGGCAGGAGATTTAAGTACCTTACCACCCTTTATATACAAAAAAGTGTCACAAGTGCTATCTCCAATCATTGCAACACTCTTTAACAAATCCATTGAATCCTCCACCTTCCCTACAGTACTCAAAATAGCAAGGGTCACCCCGATCCACAAAGGAGGAGACCAAACAGAGTTGAATAACTATAGGCCAATATCCAACTTACACCCTCTCTCAAAAATCTTCGAAAAATTAATTCATAAACGAATCTACTCCTACCTTATCTCCCAAAACATACTCAACCCCTGCCAATTTGGATTCAGGCCTAATAAAAATACTAATGATGCTATTATACACATGCTAGAACATATATACACTGCAATAGAGAAAAAAGAAGTCCCACTGGGGATCTTCATTGACTTACGTAAAGCTTTTGATACAGTTGACCATGACTTGCTCCACGTAAAATTGTCACACTATGGTATAAGAGGGCACTCCCTCAACTACCTCAAGTCATACCTCAGCAACAGAAGCCAATATGTGTACGCAAATGGGGCAAACTCTTCTGCGCAACCAATTACAGTTGGTGTCCCACAGGGAAGTGTCCTTGGCCCTCTTCTCTTTCTCCTATACATAAATGACCTTCCAAATGCTTCGCAATTACTCAAACCCACACTATTTGCAGATGACACTACATACGTCTTCTCTCACCCGAGCCCAGTCACACTAGCCAATACTGTAAATACCGAATTACAGAAAATATCTACCTGGATGAGGACTAACAAACTTACACTAAACATTGACAAAACCTACTTCATTCAGTTTGGTAACAGAGCTACAGATGTCCCTCTTAACATAATGATAAACGGATCACCTATCACAAAGCTAACAGAGGGAAAATTCTTAGGAATCCACCTTGATAATAGACTCAAATTTCATACACATATACAACAAATTTCTAAGAAAATTTCCAAGACTGTAGGCATACTATCGAAGATACGGTACTATGTTCCACAGTCAGCCCTCCTGGCCCTATATCACTCTCTTATTTACCCCTATCTCACCTATGGAATTTGTGCATGGGGCTCAACAACAATTAACCATCTCAGACCACTAATTACCCAACAAAAGGCTGCAGTTAGAATGATAACAAATTCTCACTACAGGCAGCACACTCCACCAATATTCAATACACTAAACCTACTCACCATACAAAACATCCATACTTATTACTGCACCTATTACATACATAGAACACTTAACTCTGATATTAACCCTCCCCTCAAACATCTCCTTGCCAACCTCAACAGAACACATGACCATAACACAAGGCACAGATCACTCTTTGATGTTCCTCGTGTCCATCTCACACTATGCAAAAACTCAATGCACATAAAAGGCCCTAAAATCTGGAATTCATTACCTGTAAATATAAAAGAAACACTACCTGTTTATAAATTCAAGTCTCTACTCAAAGATCACTTACTCACCCAAAACCAAATAAATACTGAATAACTGAACCTTATAAATTGTATATCTTAAATGTTTCTCACAATTATATCACATAAATGTTAAACCTAAAACCGAATCTAACTTTATTATTTTTTAAATACACTACCTAACAGAATCCTTCATATGACTGAATGCAACCATATGACCTGTCTTTGTAATACTCACTTGTGCATTGCTTAGTTAATCTGTTTACATTAATGTTTTATCACTGATTTCATCATTGCTTAGTTAATCTTAAGTTAATTTTAAGCCAGCCCGTAATGCTATGCATAGTATAAGTGGCTTTGGCATGCTGCTCTTATCTGTATTTTTTTCACATGTCCTATCTTACCTAGTACCTCTGTATGTGTGCGTCAAATTTTAATAAATAAATAAATAAATAAATGATACTCCCTCATTCTCTAACCCTAGTTACTTGTGTCTCAGTGTTGAAGATCTGAATGTACTCAGAAGAAACATTCACAAGTCATCATATGGAAACTAATGTCCAAATTTATTTTATGAAAATTGTAAATTAGAATACATACCATCCCAATCTAATTCAAACCTTTCAAAGATATCACTAACATAGAATATAGAAGCACATTAAGATTGAAGCCTCTCACAATTTGCATTTTCACTTTATGAGCTGATCAGAGACGACACTGAAAAAATTTCAATTTTACAGTTTCTTCCAAAAAAGCAAATTGAGATATATACATGAAAAAAATTAATCATAACTTTTGTCTAATTAAGAGTGAACAGCTTTTAAGCTAGAGCTTTATGAAAGCCTAGTGAACATAACATACAAATATTTATGAATGTGTGTTATGAATGACCTTAAGGCACACACATGTTACAGGAATACAAAACAACATTTTAACTGATTTAACCGAGGATAACTAAATAAAGTCAGACACTGAAGTATTTCAGATAAGAAGAGACATTCTACAATTATTTCACTGAAATCAATTTGAATAATTAATAAGTGCAGCCTGACAGAGATCGCTTTCTTAGAGAAAAAACTCATCAGCATTAAAAGTATGAAAATTCCCAGATGTATTTTCGTGCCATTTCACAGAATCCAGCAAAATTTGTGCCTACTGATCCTTAACCCATAAAACGATCCGTCCATATCATACGATGTATCACGAAAGTAGATTGTTGCAGTTCATAAAAGCTGAAGAGGGATCAGAGAAAAATGATAAACCCGTATGGGTCATATAGCACCTGTAAAATGGGAGGCATTAAAATTCGATTTAAGAAAGGGAAACATATGCCCAGTTCCTTGGATCAAGAGAGCAGCATCATGGAGAAAACTGCAAAAAGATAAAATGCTACTATGGCCGATCAGAGGATCCTGTCTCCAGTAAACACACGGAAAATATTATAGGATGGCATTGTTCGAGAACACCCTCGCGTGCGTAGGACACCCACGAATGCGTAGGACACCCACGAATGCGTAGGACACCCACGAATGCGTAGGACACCCAAGAATGCGTAGGACACTCACGAATGCGTAGGACACCCACGAATGCGTAGAACACCCAAGAATGCGTAGGACACCCAAGAATGCGTAGGACACCCACGAATGCGTAGGACACCCAAGAATGCGTAGGACACCCACGAATGCGTAGGACACCCACGAATGCGTAGGACACCCAAGAATGCGTAGGACACCCACGAATGCGTAGGACACCCACGAATGCGTAGGACACCCAAGAATGCGTAGGGCACCGAAGAATGCGTAGGACACCCACGCGTGCAAATATACCCACGAGTCTTGCCCAAGACATACACAAGCGTTGAAAGTTTGAAGCTAATCGAATAACACGTTCTCGAGTAAAAACATAAATATTTGTAATAAAGTAATTGAAAATGTTGCTGAAAAATGTTGCGAGAAATAGGACGGTAACAACAGTAGAACTATATAGAGAAGATGAGGTAATCAGTCCCTCAGCCTTGGAGCTGGTGTGGAGAGCACCGTGTGCGTGGAGATTCTGGAGCAGAGGCAAGGAGGCTGGCGGGTGGAGAGGGACGTGTAGCAGACGAGGGCATAGCCACTGGTAGGCGGGATTCCCCAGTGGAAGTAGTTTTCGCCACTGGATGGCGAAACGTCTACAATAAAGATACCCAGATGTTGCACATGTGTCTAAATATCAATTTGGTCCTTGTTACAGTACACAACCGTTGAAAATTTGAAGCTGAGTGGATGAGGTGTCCTCGAGCTAAGAATACAGTCAAATTTGAATTGGAGGAACAAAAAAAATATTGCAACCTGTGAAGGTACCCTCGGAAATTCCTAATAAGAAGACAGTTTAAATATGCAGAGTTGTGTGGTGACAACTTGTAAAAAATATAAATTGATATCAGAAAAAAAGTAAAAATAGAGACTTCAGGAAAGTGACCAAAGTTAAACGAAAATAAATACAGGATCCATCCCTCACACACAGCAAACACAGCATTTCTCATGCACAACAGTCCTTCATACACACACACACACACACACACACACACACACACACACACACACACACACACACACACACACACACACACATACATACGCACGCATACACTTCGCATGCACAACAGTCCTTCACACACGCACACGCACGTGTGACAACACTGGAGGACAAGAGGGTCAGGGGAGACATGATAACGACATACAAAATACTGCGTGGAATAGATAAGGTGGACAGAGACAGGATGTTCCAGAGAGGGGACACAGAAACAAGGGGTCACAATTGGAAGCTGAAGAATCAGACGAGTCACAGGGATGTAAGGAAGTATTTCTTCAGTCATAGAGTCGTCAGGAAGTGGGGTAGCCTAGCAAGTGATGTAGTGGAAGCAAGAACCATACATAGCTCTAAGACGAGGTATGACAAAGCTCACTGAGCAGAGAGAGAGGACCTAGTAGCGATCAGTGAAGAGGCGGGGCCAGGAGCTGAGTCTCGAACCCTGTGAGTACAATTGGGTGAGTACAAACACACACACACACACACACATATACATACATATACATACATATACATACATACATATACATAGCAGAGCAAAGTTACTGGTAATGGGCGATTTCAACCACAGGGAGATCGACTGGGAAAACCTGGAGCCACATGGGGGTCCCGAAACATGGAGAGCCAAGATGATGGATGTGGTACTTGAAAACCTCATGCATCAACATGTCAGGGACACAACCAGAGAGAGAGGGGAGGATGAGCCAGCAAGACTGGATCTTGTGTTCACCCTGAGCAGTTCAGACATCGAGGACATCACTTACGAGAGGCCCCTTGGAGCTAGCGATCATGTGGTTCTGAGTTTTGACTATATAGTAGAGTTACAAGTGGAGAAGGTAACAGGAACTGAAGGGGACAGGCCAAACTATAAAAAGGGGGACTACACAGGTATGAGAAACTTCCTGCAGGAGGTTCAGTGGGACAGAGAAATGGTAGGAAAATCAGTAAACGAGATGATGGAATATGTGACAACAAAGTGCAAGGAGGCAGAGGAAAGTTTTGTTCCCAAGGGAAACAGAAATAATAGGAAGACCAAAACGAGTCCTTGGTTTACCCGAAGGTGTAGGGAGGCAAAAACTAAGTGCAACAGGGAATGGAAAAGGTACAGGAGGCATAGGACCCAGGAAAACAAGGAGATTAGTAGAAGAGCCAGAAACGAGTATGCGCAGATAAGGAGGGAGGCCCAGCGACAGTATGAAAACGACATAGCATCGAAAGTCAAATCTGACCCGAAACTGCTGTATAGCCACATTAGGAGGAAGACAACAGTCAAGGACCAGGTGATAAGGCTGAGGAAAGAAGGTGGAGAACTCACAAGAAACGATCAAGAGGTATGTGAGGAGCTCAACACGAGATTTAAGGAAGTATTTACAGTAGAGACAGGAAGGACTCTGGGGGGACAGACCAGATGGGGACACCAACAAGGAATACACCAACAAGTGTTGGACGACATACATACAGATGAGGAGGAGGTGAAGAAACTGCTAAGGGACATCGATACCTCAAAGGCAATGGGACCGGACAACATCTCTCCATGGGTCCTTAGAGAGGGAGCAGATATGTTGTGCGTACCACTTACCACAATCTTCAACATATCCCTGGAAACTGGGCAACTACCTGAGGTATGGAAGACGGCAAATGTAGTTCCCATTTTCAAAAAAGGAGACAGAAAAGAGGCACTAAACTATAGACCTGTGTCATTGACGTGTATAGTATGCAAAATTATGGAGAAGATTATCAGGAGGAGAGTGGTGGAGCACCTGGAACGGAACAGGAGTATAAATGCCAACCAGCACGGATTCACGGAAGGCAAATCCTGTGTCACAAACCTTCTGGAGTTTTATGATAAAATAACAGAAGTAAGACAAGAGAGAGAGGGGTGGGTTGATTGCATCTTCTTGGACTGCAAGAAGGCGTTTGACACAGTACCACACAAGAGATTAGTGCAGAAGCTAGAGCATCAGGCGCATATACAGGAAGGGCACTGCAATGGATCAGGGAATACCTGACAGGGAGACAGCAACGAGTCATGGTACGTAATGATGTATCACAGTGGGCACCTGTGACGAGCGGGGTCCCACAGGGGTCAGTCCTAGGACCAGTGCTATTTTTGGTATATGTGAACGACATGACGGAAGGGTTAAACTCAGAAGTGTCCCTGTTTGCAGATGACGTGAAGTTGATGAGAAGAGTTCAATCTGATCGAAGACCAGGCAGAAATTCAAAGGGATCTGGACAGACTGCACACCTGGTCCAGCAAATGGCTTCTCGAATTTAATCCTGCCAAATGCAAAGTCATGAAGATAGGGGAAGGGCACAGAAGACCGCAGACAGAGTACAGTGTAGGGGGCCAGAGACTACAAACCTCACTCAAGGAAAAAGATCTTGGGGTGAGTATAACACCAGGCACATCTCCTGAAGCACACATCAATCAAATAACTGCTGCAGCATATGGGCGCCTGGCAAACCTCAGAACAGCATTCCGACATCTTAATAAGGAATCGTTCAGGACACTGTACACCGTGTACGTTAGGCCCATATTGGAGTATGCGGCACCAGTTTGGAACCCACACCTAGCCAAGCACGTCAAGAAATTAGAGAAAGTGCAAAGGTTTGCGACAAGGTTAGTTCCAGAGCTAAGGGGAATGTCCTATGAAGAAAGATTAAGGGAAATCAACCTGACGACACTGGAGGACAGGAGAGATAGGGGGGACATGATAACGACATACAAAATACTGAGAGGAATTGACAAGGTGGACAAAGACAGGATGTTCCAGGGAGGGGACACAGAAACAAGAGGCCACAATTGGAAGTTGAAGACACAAATGAGTCAGAGGGATGTTAGGAAGTATTTCTTCAGCCACAGAGTTGTTAGGAAGTGGAATAGTTTGGGAAGCGATGTAGTGGAGGCAGGATCCATACATAGCTTTAAGCAGAGGTACGATAAAGCTCATGGATCAGGGAGAGTGACCTAGTTGCGACCAGTGAAGAGGCGGGGCCAGGAGCTTGGACTCGACCCCTGCAACCTCAACTAGGTGAGTCAACTAGGTGAGTACACACATATACATACACACGCATGCACCTATCATACACAGGCCTTGACACACGCACGGGGGTGGGGGTCGCGCGCGTACACACACACACACACACACACACACACACACACACACACACACACACACACACACACACACACACACACACACACGCGCGCGCGCGCGCACACGCACGCACGTAAGAACATGAGAACATAAGAAAGAAGGAACACAGCAACAGGCCTGACCCATGCGGAGCAGGTCCATGTCCCCCCCCCGAATTAGCCCAATGATCCACCCAGTCTGGTCACCTCCACTCAAGGATGGAGCACTGCACCAGACCCAGCAGCACAAGCTAGTCAGGTCCAACTCACACCCACTCATGTATTTATATAACTTATTTTTAAAACTACACAACGTTTTAGCCTGAATAACTGTACTCGGGAGTTTGTTCCACTCATCCACAACTCTATTACCAAACCAGTGCTTTCCTAAATCCTTCCTGAATCTGAATTTTTCCAACTTGAAACCATTGCTGCGAGTCCTGTTTTGGCTGGAAATTTTCAGCACGCTATTTACATCCCCTTTATTTATTCCTGTTTTCCATTTATACACCTCTATCATATCCCCCCTAATTCTACGCCTTTCGAGAGAGTGCAGATTCAGGGCCCTCAGTCTATCCTCATAGGGAAGATTTCTGATACATGGGATCATCTTTGTCATCCTCCTCTGTACGTTTTCAAGAGCATTTATATCCATTCTGTAATACGGTGACCAGAACTGAGCAGCATTGTCTAAATGAGGCCTAAGCAAGGATATATAGAGCTGAAGAACAACCTGAGGACTTCTATTATTTATACTTCTAGATATGAAGCCAAGAACTCTGTTAGCTTTATTGCGAACACTGAAGTACTGTTGTCTTGGTTTTAGATTACTGATAACCAGAACTCCTAAATCCTTTTCGCAATCAGTAGTATTAAGATCTACATTATTTAGTTTATATGTGGCATGGCTATTTAACTGTCCAACATTTAGAACTTTGCATTTGTCAATATTAAACTGCATCTGCCACTTCTGCGACCATTGCATCAGTCTATTCAAATCCTCCTGGAGTGCTCTAATGTCCTCATTAGTATGAACTGGACGGCCTATTTGGTGTCATCAGCAAATTTACTTATGTCGCTATTTATTCCCTTATCTATGTCGTTTATGTAAATTGTGAACAACAACGGGCCCTACTCTGACCCCTGTGGAACACCGCAAGTGAAGTGCCCCCATTCTGATTTCTCCCCATTTATACAAACTCTCTGCTGCCTATTCGTCAACCATGCCTCTACCCAGGAAAAAATTTCTCCTATTCCGTGTGCCTTAAGTTTCCTCAATAGTCTCTGATGTGGAACTCTGTCAAAAGCCTTACTGAAGTCCATATACACAATATCAAATTCAATGCCATGATCTACCTCCTCAAATACTTTAGTGAAAAAAGTTAGTAAATTCGTAAGACAGGAACGCCCTTTTGTAAAACCGTGTTAAGATTCATTAATCACTTTATTCCTTTCAAGATCGTTACGAATTGAATCTGCAATTATTAATTCCATAAATTTTCCCACTACGGAGTAAGGCTTATTGGTCTATAATTCCAAGCTAAGGACCTATCACCTGCCTTGTAAATAGGTATTACATTTGCCATTTTCCACTTCTCTGGCACTATGACAGTTTGTAGCCAAAAGTATGCTGGGTTCCTCTTTACATTCTTTTAAAACCATTGCAAACAGTTCATCATGGCCTGGGGATTTGTTACGATTTAATTTCTCTACTTGTCTGAGGACCATGTCACTAGTTACCCTAATAGTGCATAGTTTATTATCGTTCTGTTCTACACAATTCATTATTTCTAAAATTTCGCTAGTATTCTAGAAATAATAAATTATGTAGAACAGGACGGTAATAAACTGAGTTTGTAACAACAAGAAACTGGAGGTGGTAATGGAGAACCTCATGCACCTACATGTTGGGGATACAACCAGAGAAAACATGAATCGCGAAGGCTGAACCTCGTATTCGGCTTTAGTAGTTCTGACATAGGGGACATTGCATATGAAAGGCCCTTCGGTGCTAGTGACCACATGGCCCTGAGTTTCGAATACCCTGTGGAAGTAAACACGGAAAGGACGTGAGAGGCCAAATTTCAAAAAAGATGTGTAGATAAATTAGACGCATGTGCAACTCTTGGGTACCTTAATTGAGGAAACGTTTCGCCACACAGTGGCTTCATCAGTTCATACAAAGGAGAAACGTGAAGAACAGGGGGAGAATGAGGTAATCAGTCCCTCAACCTTGAGCCGATGTGGTCAACCCACCAATCTTGAATATAATACAGCACATGTGCGGAGAAGTAGCTTATATACCGTAGGCAGGAGAGGTGCAACAGTCGTAGGTGGTGTCACATTTGTCCAGTGTGGAAGTAGGTCGTGCCCAAAGGTTAGGCAAGCGAAGAATTCCCAAGTATTAAGATCCCAAGAAGTTGAGGTGTCTGACAGGATTGTGTCGGTTCTCTGAACCATTCATCTACAAAATGAGGTGTAGTTGGAAAAGGAACTTGAGGGGGATGACACTAAATAAGATGACTGAGTATGTAATTGGAAAGCTCAGGGAGGCAGATCAGAAATTCATTCCCAGCAGCAAAAGGAGCAATGGGAAGAAGAGAATGAGATCACGATTCGCTCAAAGGTGCAGAGAAGTGAAAGCCAAACGTGAAAGAGCATGGAAAAAATAATAAAAGAGAAAGAACTCAGGAAGATAAGGAGTTAAGTACAAGACCTAGAAAGGAATAAACGAATATGCATGAAAAAGAATAAAGTCTCAATGACAATTTGGGAATGGTATAACACTGAAAGTAAATGTGACTCAAGTTATCGTATAGCTACATGAGAAAAAAGACAACAGTAAAGGACCAGGTAATCAGGCTGAAGGAGGAAAGCAGACAAGGAATGACCAGGAAGTCTGTGATGAGGAGCTTAGCAAGACACAGTATATACAACAGGATACAATACAGATAACAGGGGAAGAAATGAAAATGCTATAGGTCCTCAGAGAGGAAGCGGAGGTACTGTGCTTACCATTACCGTGCCATTAGTGGAAGACAACAAATATAGTCCCAATTTTTAAGAAAGGAGATTGATAGGTAGTGTTACACTACAGACCAGTGTCAGCGACATTCATAGTATGCAAAGTTATGGAGAAGATTATCAAGAGAAGAGTGATAGGCATCTGGAAAGAAGTGGGTTCATAAATGTCAACAAGGGAGTTTGCTCCACTATTCTGAAACTCTTGCTAAATCAGTATTTCTTTATATTTTATCCAAATCTAGTTATCTCCAACTTGAATAAATGGCTGCGAGTTTTCTCTTGGTTTGGTATTTTCAACGCGCTTTTTATATCTCCCTTTTATATTCCTGTTTTTCATTGGTACCTTTCAGTTTTATCTATTCAACTTCTACGTCTTTCCAGAGAGTACATGTCCAGTGCCTTCAGCCTATAATCGTAGGAAAGGTTTCCAGTACATGGATTCAATTTCGTTATCCTTTTATGTATATATTACAACGAACTTGAGTCCACCTGATACCATAATTTAGCAAAATACTCTGTTCTATTGCCTTCATTACAAACATTTATGTACTGCTGTCTTGGGTTTAAATTTCTGCTAACCAAAACGCTAACTTTTTGTTTGATGCCTTTGAGATCTACATTGCTTATAAGTGTTACTTGGATGCATCTGCCACTTCTCCGACCACAGCATCAACATACCTCAGTCATGTTGTTCGAAAATGGTATACAATACAGACAAGATGAAAACTGAGACACATGTGAAACATCTGGGTATCTTTATTGTAGACGTCTCGCCATCCAGTGGCTTTATTGTAGACGTCTCGCCATCCAGTGGCTTTATTGTAGACGTCTCGCCATCCAGTGGCTTTATTGTAGACGTCTCGCCATCCAGTGGCTTTATTGTAGACGTCTCGCCATCCAGTGGCTTTATTGTAGACGTCTCGCCATCCAGTGGCTTTATTGTAGACGTCTCGCCATCCAGTGGCTTTATTGTAGACGTCTCGCCATCCAGTGGCTTTATTGTAGACGTCTCGCCATCCAGTGGCTTTATTGTAGACGTCTCGCCATCCAGTGGCTTTATTGTAGACGTCTCGCCATCCAGTGGCTTTATTGTAGACGTCTCGCCATCCAGTGGCTTTATTGTAGACGTCTCGCCATCCAGTGGCTTTATTGTAGACGTCTCGCCATCCAGTGGCTTTATTGTAGACGTCTCGCCATCCAGTGGCTTTATTGTAGACGTCTCGCCATCCAGTGGCTTTATTGTAGACGTCTCGCCATCCAGTGGCTTTATTGTAGACGTCTCGCCATCCAGTGGCTTTATTGTAGACGTCTCGCCATCCAGTGGCTTTATTGTAGACGTCTCGCCATCCAGTGGCTTTATTGTAGACGTCTCGCCATCCAGTGGCTTTATTGTAGACGTCTCGCCATCCAGTGGCTTTATTGTAGACGTCTCGCCATCCAGTGGCTTTATTGTAGACGTCTCGCCATCCAGTGGCTTTATTGTAGATGTCTCGCCATCCAGTGGCTTTATTGTAGATGTCTCGCCATCCAGTGGCTTTATTGTAGATGTCTCGCCATCCAGTGGCTTTATTGTAGACGTCTCGCCATCCAGTGGCTTTATTGTAGACGTCTCGCCATCCAGTGGCTTTATTGTAGACGTCTCGCCATCCAGTGGCTTTATTGTAGACGTCTCGCCATCCAGTGGCTTTATTGTAGATGTCTCGCCATCCAGTGGCTTTATTGTAGATGTCTCGCCATCCAGTGGCTTTATTGTAGACGTCTCGCCATCCAGTGGCTTTATTGTAGACGTCTCGCCATCCAGTGGCTTTATTGTAGACGTCTCGCCATCCAGTGGCTTTATTGTAGACGTCTCGCCATCCAGTGGCTTTATTGTAGACGTCTCGCCATCCAGTGGCTTTATTGTAGACGTCTCGCCATCCAGTGGCTTTATTGTAGACGTCTCGCCATCCAGTGGCTTTATTGTAGACGTCTCGCCATCCAGTGGCTTTATTGTAGACGTCTCGCCATCCAGTGGCTTTATTGTAGATGTCTCGCCATCCAGTGGCTTTATTGTAGACGTCTCGCCATCCAGTGGCTTTATTGTAGACGTCTCGCCATCCAGTGGCTTTATTGTAGACGTCTCGCCATCCAGTGGCTTTATTGTAGACGTCTCGCCATCCAGTGGCTTTATTGTAGACGTCTCGCCATCCAGTGGCTTTATTGTAGACGTCTCGCCATCCAGTGGCTTTATTGTAGACGTCTCGCCATCCAGTGGCTTTATTGTAGACGTCTCGCCATCCAGTGGCTTTATTGTAGACGTCTCGCCATCCAGTGGCTTTATTGTAGACGTCTCGCCATCCAGTGGCTTTATTGTAGACGTCTCGCCATCCAGTGGCTTTATTGTAGACGTCTCGCCATCCAGTGGCTTTATTGTAGACGTCTCGCCATCCAGTGGCTTTATTGTAGACGTCTCGCCATCCAGTGGCTTTATTGTAGACGTCTCGCCATCCAGTGGCTTTATTGTAGACGTCTCGCCATCCAGTGGCTTTATTGTAGACGTCTCGCCATCCAGTGGCTTTATTGTAGACGTCTCGCCATCCAGTGGCTTTATTGTAGACGTCTCGCCATCCAGTGGCTTTATTGTAGACGTCTCGCCATCCAGTGGCTTTACCAATACAGATTCTAGGACTTGAGGGCTTTTCCTCGAAATTAAAATTTATACAATTATGATCATTTTTTAAAATATACGAACGTCTGTATATTATTGTTGTTTTATGTCTACTGCCAAGACTCAGTCTCAGGGAAAGAGTTGCTTCTACATTCTAAGTGAATACAGTTATTATTTACCAAGCTTCGTGAATTCAGATCTGTGCTAGAGTTGTAGCAACTTTGTCTATGATTGTATCTGTGCATTATATTGTGTGTAAACCAGACACTTGCGCAACATTTGGGAAGGTTTATTGTGCAGACGTTTCATAAACGCTGTACAAGTGTTTCAATTATCAACTTGTCAGTTTTTTTAAACCTGACAAATTGATAATTAACGTACACACGCATTACGTAAGTGAGTGTAACACAATTAATGTTGATTTCTGTAGTCTGGTCTGGGAAACTGAAGCAAGGATCTCAGAATTCAACATTCCCTCTTCGGGTGAACATACATTACGATATTTAACACCATGACCGGTGTGATACACTACGTTGTGATTAATGTAGCCTCAGTCTAAGCACTAGACTGCAGTCCATATTAATTATAACAGTCCATTTAACCACTCACTTTTATCATTACAGCCTTACGAAGGTGTAAGGTTGTTATGATCGATCATAACACAAACTATAATTATTTTGAGATACCAGTCTATTGTTAGTGAAACTGAGCAGGAAACATTGTCAGAGTATCTGAGGTGTGGCAGCAACTCCAGCACCAAGATCTTACCTCAAATAATTATGATAATAAAACTAAAACGCACAATCAATAATTATGATAAGAATACAAAGTATGTACACTCAGATTTATGTACCTCCGTACATGAACTCTACACACACACACACACACACACACACACACACACACACACACACACACACACACACACACACACACACACACACACACACACATACACACACACACACACACACACACATGCGCTCACACATTCATTTAGTTGGATTTGGCTAAATTAAATTGTGCTTGTTATAATAAGGTTTTCTAAGGTGCATTTAGAAAAAAATATATATCTTTAAACGTATAAGAGAAAATTTCAGAAAGGACTTAATTTTAAATGAGTTCTTGCTAATTAACCAGTTTTACCTATTCGGCACCACATATATTTACTAACTGATCTCGTTCCAAGGATTCCAAGTTTGGAATATTTCAGGAAATCTTCAAATTCAAATCCAAATTCAAATCATCCTTTTATATAATGAATCTTCAAGAAGCTGGACAGTTATTCTGCCTAAGATGCATCAGTCTATAAATATTGAAGTTGTTCACAAGTAAACTTAAACGTGATTTAACATGAATAAAAAAATCACACTATTACACTCACTGGTGGTGAGGGTGATGACTGGTGGTGAGTGTGATGGGTGGTGATGTGATGGACTGCTGTGAGTGAGGGTCATGGACTGGTGTGGTGAGTGTGATGGACTGGTGGTGAGGGTGATGGACTGATGGTGGACTGTGGTGACTGGTGAATGGACTAGTGGTGAGGGTGATGACTGGTGGTGATGGTGGACTGGTGGTGATGACTGGTGGTGATGGTGATGGACTGTTGTGGTGATGAACTGCTGGTGAGTGCGGACTGGTGGTGAGGGTGATGGACTAGTAGAGAGGGTGAAGGACTGTGTTTCCAGA
>NW_027195464.1:0-2500 GCF_038502225.1 Cherax quadricarinatus | reverse complement strand
ACTATATGGTTCTACTCTCCAGTGTTACTACACTACTATTGTTATGTGTAAGTGTACTTTGTGTGTTACTATATGGTTCTACTCTCCAGTGTTACTACACTACTATTGTTATGTGTAAGTGCACTTTGTGTGTTACTATATGGTTCTACTCTCCAGTGTTACTACACTACTATTGTTATGTGTAAGTGCACTTTGTGTGTTACTATATGGTTCTACTCTCCAGTGTTACTACACTACTATTGTTATGTGTAAGTGCACTTTGTGTGTTACTATATGGTTCTACTCTCCAGTGTTACTACACTACTATTGTTATGTGTAAGTGTACTTTGTGTGTTACTATATGGTTCTACTCTCCAGTGTTACTACACTACTATTGTTATGTGTAACTGCACTTTGTGTGTTACTATATGGTTCTACTCTCCAGTGTTACTACACTACTATTGTTATGTGTAAGTGCACTTTGTGTGTTACTATATGGTTCTACTCTCCAGTGTTACTACACTACTATTGTTATGTGTAAGTGTACTTTGTGTGTTACTATATGGTTCTACTCTCCAGTGTTACTACACTACTATTGTTATGTGTAAGTGTACTTTGTGTGTTACTATATGGTTCTACTCTCCAGTGTTACTACACTACTATTGTTATGTGTAAGTGTACTTTGTGTGTTACTATATGGTTCTACTCTCCAGTGTTACTACACTACTATTTTTATGTGTAAGTGTACTTTGTGTGTTACTATATGGTTCTACTCTCCAGTGTTACTACAATACTATTGAGAGTGACTTTTTGTGCGTTAACAAACTATTCTTCATAGTTACTAAACTGTTGTGTGTTACTACACTGTTCTTGTATGTTACTCTACCTTTTTTTTATTATACTCTACTTTCTGTACTCTTCTTATTTGTTGCTGTTCTGTTTCTGCGCAAAACTTTTCCGTTCCTTTAGTTAACGTGCTTGTTGTATTGTTGACGTGCTTGTTGTATTGTTGACATGCTTGTTGTATTGTTGACATGCTTGTTGTATTGTTGACATGCTTGTTGTATTGTTGACATGCTTGTTGTATTGTTGACGTGCTTGTTGTATTGTTGACGTGCTTGTTGTATTGTTGACATGCTTGTTGTATTGTTGACGTGCTTGTTGTATTGTTGTATTGTTGACGTGCTTGTTGTATTGTTGACGTGCTTGTTGTATTGTTGACGTGCTTGTTGTATTGTTGACGTGCTTGTTGTATTGTTGACGTGCTTGTTGTATTGTTGACGTGCTTGTTGTATTGTTGACGTGCTTGTTGTATTGTTGACATGCTTGTTGTATTGTTGACGTGCTTGTTGTATTGTTGACATGCTTGTTGACGTGCTTGTTGTATTGTTGACGTGCTTGTTGTATTGTTGACGTGCTTGTTGTATTGTTGACATGCTTGTTGTATTGTTGACGTGCTTGTTGTATTGTTGACATGCTTGTTGTATTGTTGACATGCTTGTTGTATTGTTGACATGCTTGTTGTATTGTTGACATGCTTGTTGTATTGTTGACGTGCTTGTTGTATTGTTGACGTGCTTGTTGTATTGTTGACATGCTTGTTGTATTGTTGACATGCTTGTTGTATTGTTGACATGCTTGTTGTATTGTTGACGTGCTTGTTGTATTGTTGACGTGCTTGTTGTATTGTTGACGTGCTTGTTGTATTGTTGACGTGCTTGTTGTATTGTTGACGTGCTTGTTGTATTGTTGACGTGCTTGTTGTATTGTTGACATGCTTGTTGTATTGTTGACATGCTTGTTGTATTGTTGACGTGCTTGTTGTATTGTTGACGTGCTTGTTGTATTGTTGACGTGCTTGTTGTATTGTTGACGTGCTTGTTGTATTGTTGACATGCTTGTTGTATTGTTGACATGCTTGTTGTATTGTTGACGTGCTTGTTGTATTGTTGACGTGCTTGTTGTATTGTTGACATGCTTGTTGTATTGTTGACATGCTTGTTGTATTGTTGACATGCTTGTTGTATTGTTGACATGCTTGTTGTATTGTTGACATGCTTGTTGTATTGTTGACGTGCTTGTTGTATTGTTGATGTGAGCTAAAGAGTCCACACTGTTGTTTACTACAAGAACTTCAAATTTTCCCACTGCACTCTCTCCAGCAGTCTCTCTCACACTGGCACTTATATCTCTCACACTGGCACTTATATCTCTCACACTGGCACTTATATCTCTCACAGTGGCACTTATATCTCTCACACTGGCACTTATATCTCTCACACTGGCACTTATATCTCTCACACTGGCACTTATATCTCTCACACTGGCACTTATATCTCTCACAGTGGCACTTATATCTCTCACACTGGCACTTATATCTCTCACAGTGGCACTTATATCTCTCACACTGGCACTTATATCTCTCACAGTGGCACTTATATCTCTCACACTGGCACTTATATCTCTCACAGTGGCACTTATATCTCTCACACTGGCACTTATATCTCTCACACTGGCACTT
>NW_027195463.1:140000-182606 GCF_038502225.1 Cherax quadricarinatus | reverse complement strand
ATATATGCCAGAGAGTAAAATATCAAGTTTGTGCACTATTAAATTCTCGGAATAAACTGGAGAAGTTATGTCTCAATGGGAATAAATTTCGGAAAATATTTCCTCTCAAAATACGCATTTTCATGAGTAAATTTAATTTTTTTTCTTACATCATTTTCAAAATTCACTTTTGCTTAAATAAATAAATAAATAAAATCCTTGAATAAATTTAATTTTTCCCCCTAATAATTTTTTTTGATAATTTTTTTAAGTAAATATTTTTTCAATGCATAAATATGTTTCTGTTTTAAAAAATCCATCAGAATGATTTTTTAGATTTATCGGATAATAATAATAATAATAATAATAATAATAATAATAATAATAATAATAATAATAATAATAATAATAATAATATTATTATTATTATTATTATTATTATTATTTATTATTATTATTTATTATTATTATTATTATTATTATTATTATTATTATTATTATTATTATTATTATTATTATTATTATTATTATTATTATTATTATTATTATTATTATTTATTATTATTATTATTATTATTATTATTATTATTATTATTATTATTATTATTATATAGAAGGACAAGAGCTAAACCCTGAGGGGTCGTGCAAGGGCCATTTAAAAATTAAATTACGACCGATTTTAATGGCAACGACTTTTGCGACGAATACGACCAATGAAAATTATTCGGCCATTTTGTTCCAAGGTGTCGGGGAATAAATCGTCGACTTTTCGGCAATTAAACCCCCCCCCCCCAAAAAAAAAAAGACAATTGAGCGGAATAAATTGCCGATTTTTTTTGCTTCCCACACAAGAACTGTGCACAGAATAAACTGTTGGAATTACTACGAGAGCAGTTAGTGAGGGGAGTCCTGGGGGAGGGGGAGAGGGGAGGGGGAGTGATGGGGAGGGATGGGGAGGGGAGAAGGTTAGAGGGAGAAGGGAGGAACGGAGAGGGGAAAGAAGAAACGTCTGCAACAGGAGAAAAGGAAGGAATGGGGAAGAATAGAAAAGGAGGGTGATTAGGGTGAAGTGATGCAGAGGTAGAGAGAGAGAGAGAGAGAGAGAGAGAGAGAGAGAGAGAGAGAGAGAGAGAATTGTCTCTCCTCCCTTGCATCTTTCTCTCCCTCCTCGCCGTCTTACCTGCCACTCGTCTTTGTTGTCATTGTCCTGATTAATCTCATTATCTTGTGTCTTGTTTTCTTATTTGGTTACCACTTCTCTCTTATTCCTCCATCTGTGTTCTCGTTAATTAATCTCTCTCTCTTTCTCTCTCTCTCTCTCTATCTCTCTCTCTCTCTCTCTCTCTCTCTCTCTCTCTCTCTCTCTCTCTCTCTCTCTCTCTCTCCCTCTCTCACTCTTTTTTTTACACAGGGTTTGACAAGGTTAAGGATCCCTAGCTTTATTGACAAGCTATTTACAGGTTGAGGATTCCTAACTTTATTGGCAAGCTAAGAGCTGTTACCTACATCAGCTCATTTGAAAGCATTTTTATTGTTATGAGACATACAAATGGGGAACAGGATGAAGTTGGAGCCATCTGTGGGCCAGCATTTTCATTTGATCAACTGACTTTATCTCGTTGACGTCATTATGCTGTACGAATGTGTTCCATACTCGAGTCATCCTGGGTATATATGATCTTAGATGGAGTGATGATCTGGAGAAGGGTACAGCCAGAGTGAAGTTGCTGCTTTCTGCCCGTCTTGTGGCATAAAAGCTTGTATCACGCTATCCTCGAAATGGATCCAAGTGTGGTATTTTGACAATATTGGCCTTGTACATAACAGTAAGGCCACCCACATCCCTCCTATGTTGAAGGCTCTCCTGAAATGACAGATCTATCCAGGATGGGTCCAGGCGAGAGATGAGACGTCTTGCTCTGTTCTCTACTCTGTCAAGCAGTCGCAGATGAGGGGGTGCAGGCAAACCAAGAAAGTGGAGCATACTCAAGGTGTGAGCGTACTTGTGCCTCGTACAGGATCTTGCAACCCCTACTGTCAAGCAGATGCGAGATACGGCGAAGTGCTGTAAGCTTCCTGGCTGCCTTGTTTGCAAGATTTACAACATGGTTCTTCATGGTTAGTTTGGAGTCAAATTTCACCCCAAGGATATCAACTTCTTCTCCAGGTGCCAACACCCTCCCATTCATCCTTACTACTGCACCAGCATTACCATCATGGTGCCTAGAGACGATCATCATTTGCGTTTTTTCAGGTGCAAATGTTACTTCCCATCTATTTCCCCAAGCTGATATAGCTCTGAGCTGGTGATTGATGTAGCTTAGAGCAGCTGGCATTTCTTCTCTTGGATAAGTGAATGTCAGTGTACAGTCGTCTGCATATGCATGTGATTCTGGGATGAGATGAAGAAGGTCGTTGAAGTAGACATTCCATAACAATGGACCCAGCAAGCTTCCTTGTGGAACGCTTGCCCCAATAGGATGTCTTGCTGATTCCGTTCCATTGAGAACTACACTTAGAGATCTACCATGAAGGTAATCACTGAGGAGACATAGCGTACAGCCTGCAATTCCCAGTGCTTGAAGTTTTGCTAAGAGGCCCTGGTGCCACACCCGGTCGAAAGCGCCAGCAATGTCCAGTGCTACCACACAGCTGACTTTGGATTCATCCAGTGACTGGTGCCACTTAGTGGAGAGGTTTAACTACAGATCAGGAGCAGAGTAACCTTTCCTGAAGCCATTTTGACGATCACAAAGTAGTGAGTGGTAGTCAAAAAACTCTGTCATTTGTCTTGAGATTATTGTCTCAAGGATCTTACCAGTGATTGACAGGAGTGACACTGGTCTGTAGTTGCTGATTTCTGCTCTGCTCTTCTTTTTGTGAACAGGGACTACATTTGCCTCTTTCCATAGAGAGGGCCATTTACACTGTACTAGGCAGTGCTGAAAGATGCGAGTAGAGGTGCTGCTAGCTGGTCTGCACATCTTCTCAACAATCTTGGGCTCAACTTGTCTGGGCCCACAGCCTTTTCTTGGTCAAGCGATTTAAGAAGGAAATGCACCTCCTCCTGCCTTATTGTCACCACTGACAGTTTTGACACAGTTCTTGCACAGTTCTTGCACAGTTCTCTCTCTCTCTCTCTCTCTCTCTCTCTCTCTCTCTCTCTCTCTCTCTCTCTCTCTCACTCTCTCTCTCTCTCTCTCTCTCTCTCTCTCTCTCTCTCTCTCTCTCTCTCTCTCTCTCTCTCTCTCTTTCTATATATATATATATATATATATATATATATGTGTGTGTGTGTGTGTGTGTGTGTGTGTGTGTGTGTGTGTGTGTTTGTGTGTGTATGTGTGTGTGTATGTGTGTGTGTGTGTGTGTGTGTGTGTGTGTGTGTGTGTGTGTGTGTGTGTGTGTGTGTGTGTGTGTGTGTGTGTGTGTGTGTGTATGCATGTATATTACACTACCTCCCTGGTTCCCTCCCTTACTCCCTGGTCTCCTTCCTGACTCCCTGGTCTTCTCCCTGACTCCCTGGTCTCCTCCCTGACTCCCTGACGCAGATCATCCTTGCAATATATCACTCCCTGGGATCAATGACTCACCTCCTGAAAGGTCTGGGACCAATTTTCAATCTATTTAATTCCTTTGGGAGATTAACCTCTCGATATATTTAGCATCTTGACGCCCCGCATCATCACCACGGGGAGCAGCACACTGCGTCTGTCCGTAGCGCCTCTCTACAAGCAATTGTAAATGATCTACGTTAGAATGACAGCTCTTAGCCAGTAAATAAACTGAGGTAAGAGAACAGCCCATAGCTTGTATATGAGCTGTGCAATATATATATATATATATATATATATATATATATATATATATATATATATATATATATATATATATATATATCAATAACAACACTGCACTAGCCAAGGACTCGAACCCATGCTGCTTTGGCCTGCCTCATGGTGGGCGAGAACACATGACGCCCTTATCCACTGAACCATACGATCCTTAAGAGTAGGGCATCCAGCGGAACTGGATGTGGTACTCCCTACGCAAGGACACACGATGGTGCGGATGGTGTGTTGTTATTGATCAATACCACTCGTTCGTGGTCACAATAATATAAAATACTGCTCCTTGAACTGGTACACCAAACAGGGACTAGAACGAAATTAGCCTAGAGTCATCCACACCATCGTGTGTCCTTGCGTAGGGAGTTCCACGTCCAGTTCCGCTTGATGCGCTATTCTTAAGGATCGTATGGTTCAGTGGATAAGGGCGTCATGCGTTCTCGCCCACCATGAGGCAGGCCAAAGCAGCATGGGTTCGAGTCCTTGGCTAGTGCAGTGTTGTTATTGATCAATAATATATATATATATAAATATGTGTGTGTGTGTGTGTGTGAAAACATAACAAGAGGTGAGGACTTAACCTGAATGAATTATTATTATAATCAAAACTAAGCGCTTAACCTACAAGGGTCATACAGCGCTGCTAAGCTGAATGAAATTCTCACCCGTAATATGACACTTACATCTTAAGTCTGTTTCTTAAGACCAAACATAAATTTCTCAGTGATTCGTACAAACTTGCAAATGTTATTTTTCATCAAGTTAGGATGAGTAACGTTAACGTACACAAACATATTTAGACACAAACCTTTCTCTAGGTCTGTTAACGAGGGGGCAGAATACTGGCAGGTAACGTTTACATCTGTACGTTTATGAATGGTGGTTCGAGAACCAGCCAGGATATTGACAGAGTGTACAGGTGAAAAGTTTGGCAATTGTTTGAGGGTCACTGGAGGCATGGTATTGAGGTAGTTACTTTTTGCGGTGCACTTGTGGCTTGAGCCTTCACCTCTCAACGTCAATATTGTGAAACATATTGACCCGTTCTGCTGGTTTAATGGGAGAGAGAGAGAGAGGGAGTGTGTGTGTGTGTGTGTGTGTGTGTGTGCCTGTATGTGTCTCTATTTGTCTATGTATGTGTATGTTTGTGTGTGTGTCTTACACAACGCATCCTATCAGAAGAACCAGCAATGTTTCCAGTCTGACAGGCTTCTGTTTCTTCGGTTCTGTCCTTGAAGACAAGCGAGGAGGAATCGAAACTACTTAAAATACAAATATTTACTGAGAACCAGGGACAACTGAGGTTACAGGAATGACAAAATGTTAGGTGCAAGTCCACCCAGAAGTTAACATTATCTTAGCACTAGTAATAACATAATGAGAATAATCTCTGTCTCGTCACACAATATTAACTCTCCAGGACATACTAGCATCCCTAGGACTCTAGGACACTTTATATACTATAACAGTAATCTAGTCATCACATGAAAATGAGGAATACACGCTTGGGAATACACTCACTACAACTAGCAGTGAACCTCATAAATGTTAAACGGATAACCCGCACATAGGTGACAGAAGCTCTCGATGACATTTCAAACCGACTTGGACTATTTATAAGTCTCACTGTGACTTGTGAATGGTCCAAGTCGGACCGAAACGTCGTCATAAGCTTCTCTCTCCCATGTGCGGGTTACTTGTGTATTATTCCAGCCACGGTATTGTGCCTTTTTTGTTCTTCTGTTAAATATTACCAGAAGAGAGTGCACAACATGCTTATATCGCACCACCATTACCATGGCTGTGATCAGTCAGTTAATTCCCGACTGTGATATTGTAAGAGTCCAATGAGGAAACACTGAGCGGTCGAGAATATTACCACTGTATATATCCAGTTTACAATTTACCCATGACTGTGTGTGTAATCACCTATTTGTGGTTGCAAGGGTCGAAGGGTAGTAGCTCCTGGCCCCACCTCTTCGCTGGTTGGTACTAGGTTCACTCTCCCTCCCTGCACCAAGAGCTTTATCGTACCTGTGTGTGTGAGAAGATGAGCAGGTGGTAGGAGACACAGTGGTGGGACCAGCAAGCTTAACAAAGGGCAACTTTATGCTGAGTGTATTAAGACGTACCAACGCATGCTTAAGATAATGTAAATATCATATTAAGATATAATAAACAGAATGAGAGAAAGAGTAGGCGGACCTTACTGACTCTCTCTCTCTCTCTCTCTCTCTCTCTCTCTCTCTCTCTCTCTCCTCTCATATAAACCCCTATTAAGCCTGAATGACAATAAGGGGGATGACCCATATAAGCCCAATAACACTTGTGACACTGTACCCAGTGGCACTTATGATATTATACCCAGTAGTACTTGTGACACTACCCAGTGGCACTTGTGCCATTGTACCCAGTAGCACGTGTGACATTGTACCCAGAAGCACTTGTGACACTAGCCAGTGGCACTTGTGACACTAGCCAGTGGCACTTGTGACACTGTACCCAGTAGCACGTGTGGCACTAACCAGTGGCACTTGTGACACTAGCCAGTGGCACTTGTGACACTGTACCCAGTAGCACTTGTGACACTAGCCAGTGGCACTTGTGACACTAGCCAGTAGCACTTGTGACACTAGCCAGTGGCACTTGTGACACTAGCCAGTAGCACTTGTGACACTAGCCAGTGGCACTTATGACACTAGCCATTGGCACTCGTGACAGTGAATTCACAATCACAGATATTTTCATATATTTTTTTTAACTATGAACCATTCTCTCTCTCTCGCTCTCTCTCTCTCTCTCTCTCTCTCTCTCTCTCTCTCTCTCTCTCTCTCTCTCTCTCTCTCTCTCTCTCTCTCTCTCTCTCTCTCTCTCTCACCTATGGAGGGTGAAAATGGTTGCTGTTACAAAAGACACAGGACATCCACCCCAACCATCAGTCCTCTAATTGCTCTGGTTAATGACTCGACTAACGAGCGCTAGTTACGTCTGTCCCATCGTTAACCCCCCTAGCAGCGTCACTGTACTGTGTACCACCAGTGTACCGTGCACTGTTTTGTGTACCAAAAGTGTACCATGCACTCTACCGTGTACCAACAGTGTACCGTACACTGTAGCCTACCGTTTGCCACTACTTTACCGTGCACTGTACCGTGTACCATTAGTGTACCGTGTACCACCAGTGTACCGTGCACTATCACTCGTACGCTCCCTCTATCTCTACCTCCTTCTCTCCCTCCCTCCTTCCTTCACCCTCCCTCCCTCCCTCCATCCCTCCCTCCCTCCCTCCATCTGGGATACTCCATTAAGTCTTCCAATTCACGTCTGCCAAAAAAATGGAAGTTGCATGTTGGTGGAACTTTATTCAGTTCAGAAAGTGAAACAACCATATTGTGTGACCCTGACCTTTATGTGACCTTATAACTATATTGTGTGACCCTGACCTTTATGTGACCTTATAACTATATTGTGTGACCCTGACCTTTATGTGACCTTATAACTATATTGTGTGACCCTGACCTTTATGTGACCTTATAACTATATTGTGTGACCCTGACCTTTATGTGACCTTATAACTATATTGTGTGACCCTGACCTTTATGTGACCTTATAACTATATTGTGTGACCCTGACCTTTATGTGACCTTATAACTATATTGTGTGACCCTGACCTTTATGTGACCTTATAACTATATTGTGTGACCCTGACCTTTATGTGACCTTATAACTATATTGTGTGACCCTGACCTTTATGTGACCTTATAACTATATTGTGTGACCCTGACCTTTATGTGACCTTATAACTATATTGTGTGACCCTGACCTTTATGTGACCTTATAACTATATTGTGTGACCCTGACCTTTATGTGACCTTATAACTATATTGTGTGACCCTGACCTTTATGTGACCTTATAACTATATTGTGTGACCATGACCTTTATGTGACCTTACAACTATATTGTGTGACTCCTGTCCTTTTTGTGACCACTGACATTTCTGTGACCCAACCATATTATGTGACCCCCTGACCTTTCTGTGACGCAACTATATTTTGTGACCTCTTTGACTTTCCTGTGACCCAACCATATTGTGTGACCCCCTGACCTTTATGTGACCTAACCACATTGTGTGACTCCCTGACCTTTCTGTGACCCAGCCATATTGTGTGACCCCCTGACCTTTCATGTGACCCAACCATATTGTGTGACATGACGTTTATGTGACACAATCATCTTGTGTGACCCCCCACGGTCTTAGGTCCAGGTCTCAGGTCAAGGTCTCAGGGAGTAGCACCTGGGTGCTGAAGGCTCTGCTGAAGTGACAGGTCCAGCTGGGTGGTCATCCTCCACCCCTCGAGGATACCAGCTTAGTATCATTGGAGGGTACCACTTTAGTATCAGTGGAGGGGTACCACCTTAGTCTCATTGGAGGGGTACTAGCTTAGTATCAGTGGAGGGGTACCAGTTTAGTATCAGTGGAGGGGTACCATCTTAGTATCAGTGGAGGGGTACCAGCTTAGTATTAGTGGAGGGGTAGCAGCTTAGTATCAGTGGAGGGATACCAGCTTAGTATCAATGGAGGGTACCAGCTTAGTATCAGTGGATGGGTACCAGCTTAGTATCAGTGGAGGAGTACAGCTTAGTATCAGTGGAGGGATACCAGCTTAGTATCAGTGGAGGGTACTAGCTTAGTATCAGTGGAGGGGTACTAGCTTAGTATCAGTGGAGGAGTACAGCTTAGTATCAGTGGAGGAGTACAACTTAGTATCAGTGAAGGGGTACTAGCTTAGTATCAGTGGAGGGGTACTAGCTTAGTATCAGTGGAGGAGTACAGCTTAGTATCAGTGGAGGAGTACAGCTTAGTATCAGTGGAGGAGTACAGCTTAGTATCAGTGGAGGAGTACAACTTAGTATCAGTGAAGGGGTACTAGCTTAGTATCAGTGAAGGAGTACAGCTTAGTATCAGTGGAGGGTGCCAGCGTAGTATCAGTGGAGGGTACCAACTTAGTATTAGTGCAGGGGTACCAGCTAAGTATCAGTGGAGGGTGCCAGCTTAGTATTAGTGGAAGGTGTCAGCTTAGTATCAGCGGGGGTACCAGCTTAGTATCAGTAGAGGGTGCCAGCTTAGTGTCAGTGGATGGGTACCAGCTCAGTATCAGTGGAGGGTGCCTGCTTAGTATCAGTGGAGGGGTACCAGCTTAGTATCAGTGGAGGGTGCCAGCGTAGTATCAGTGGAGGGTACCAACTTAGTATTAGTGCAGGGGTACCAGCTAAGTATCAGTGGAGGGTGCCAGCTTAGTATTAGTGGAAGGTGTCAGCTTAGTATCAGCGGGGGTACCAGCTTAGTATCAGTAGAGGGTGCCAGCTTAGTGTCAGTGGATGGGTACCAGCTCAGTATCAGTGGAGGGTGCCTGCTTAGTATCAGTGGAGGGGTACCAGCTTAGTATCAGTGGAGGGTGCCAGCATAGTTTCAGTGGAGGGTGCCAGCTTAATATCAGTGGAGGGGTACCAGCTTAGTATCAGTGGAGGGGTACCATCTTAGTATCAGTGGAGGGGTACCAGCTTAGTCTCAATGGAGGGTACCAGCTTAGTGTCAGTGTAGGGTACCAGCTTAGTGTCAGTGGAGGGGTGCCAGCTTAGTATCAGTGGAGGGTACCAGCTTAGTATAAGTGGAGGGTGCCAGCATAGTATCAGTGGAGGGATGCCAGCTTAGTATCAGTGGAGGGATACCAGCTTAGTATCAGTGGAGGGATACCAGCTTAGTATCAGTGGAGGGTACCAGCTTAGTATCAGTGGAGGGTGCCAGCTTAGTATCAGTGGAGGGGTACCAGCTTAGTATCAGTGGAGGGGTACCAGCTTAGTATCAGTGGAGGGTACCAGATTAGCATCAGTGGGTGGATACCAGCTTAGTATCAGTGGAGGAGTACAGCTTAGTACCAGTGGAGGGATATTAGCTTAGTATCAGTGGAGGAGTACAGCTTAGTATCAGTGGAGGGGTACTAGCTTAGTATCAGTGGAGGAGTACAGCTTAGTATCAGTGGAGGGTGCCAGCTTAGTATCAGTGGAGGGTACCAGATTTTTTTCTCCTTCAGCCAGAGATCAGTGTTTGTGTACATTTCGCCTGCTCTTGCGAATTCCTTGCATATATATATATATATATATATATATATATATATATATATATATATATATATATATATATATATATATATATATATATATATATATATATATATATATACATATATATATATATATATATATATATATATATATATATATATATATATATATATATATATATATATATATATATATATGTATAAAATGTGTGTATGTGTGTATGTGTGTGTGTGTGTACGTATATATTTCTAAAAAAAATTGTGGATTTCCTGTCAGACTGCTTCAGTCAGGGTAAATTCCCTCTCTCCCTGTGAGTGGCACTGGCAGCGCTGGGCTGCAGTTTGCTATTAACAAACTTCAGCTCTGAGTGAACGCTTGACCATTCAAGCTGACATAGCTTTTGAACACATAGTATCCTTAAGACACCTACTGTCCCTGTTCAGCTAACAGTAAATAGTTCCCTAGACGTTACCCGCTTGGTGTAGGTCGCATCCTGGGTACAAAATTAACCCAAGTTGCCAGAAATGCTCTGCATAACCAGGGCTTTCTATATAGTATGTCAGTGATGTCAGCTGTGGTCTGTGTAAGTTGTATCATGTACTTGTAGAAATAAAGATTGTTATTATTATTATTATTATTATTATTATTATTATTATTATTTTAGCGGAATACTTGACGATATCTTCATTGCTTTACTAAGACTCTCAGCTCAGGGTGTCAAATTTCATTACCCGCTATAAGATAGGCTGTGTGACGGACTCTGACAGGGGAGAACACAGCTGATGCTGGTTCCCACCGAGTAAGTATTACTTTGTTTAAGGTGGGAACACTACTGATGTATGTAGTTTTGGTTAATGTGAAGAGTATCGTTGATTATCTCCCTCCTTCTCTTTCTCTCTTTTCCCTCTCCCGCTATTTTCACTTTCATTTTACCTCTGCTTCTCTCCTTTCCCCTTCATACTCTCTCCCTCACGTTCTTCATTGCTCTCTCTCCCTCCTCTCCCTCCTGCCAAGCGGCACACAAGTCTGTCTCTCTGCTTGCCTCCCACAAACACCTCCAGTTCCACCAACACATATTTCACACAGCCAGTGTGTGTGTGTGTGTGTGTGTGTGTGTGTGTGTGTGTGTGTACGGAAGGAGGAGGATGAAATAAACATATGAGCTAGAAAAGAAAGAATTACTCTCCTACCCACTTCAGCTCTGTCTTCCGTATTGCAAAAACATTTAAGCTGTCGCAATTCGAAAACTAAGTCTCTCTCTTTCACACACACACACACACACACACAATATATATATATATATATATATATATATATATATATATATATATATATATATATATATATATATATATATATATATATATATATATATATATATATATATATATATATATAATCCAGAGGGCTGAAGAGGGGTTGTTGAGGTGTAAAATCTGTGATGGAAGGAAGACAGGGTAGGGGTCGGCCTAGGAAAGGTTGGAGGGAGGGGTTAAAGGAGGTTTTGTGTGCGAGGGGCTTGGACTTCCAGCAATCATGTGTGAGCGTGTTAGATAGGAACGAATGGAGAAAAAACGTTTTTTAGGACTTGACGTGTTGTTGGAATGTGAGCAAAATAACATTTATGGAGTCAGGGAAACCGGCAGTACGGACTTGAGTCCTGGAGATGGGAAGTACAGTGTCTGCACTCTGAAGGAGGGGTGTTAATGTTGCAGTTTTATAACTGTAGTCTTAGCGTTCCTCTGGCAAGACAGTGATGGAGTGAATGATGATGAATTTTTTTTCTTTTTCGGGCACCCTGCCTTGGCGGGAGAAGGCCGATGTGTAAAAAAATGTAAACAAAAAAATATATGTGTAAAACAACCACGGGGGGAGTTCAATAACAACTCTAACCGTGGTTGATGATGTGTTGCAATCAACACATCATCAGATGCTTTCGATGTTGCAGAAAAAATAGAGGAATTCAAAGCAAATACACTTGGACGCAAAGACGCTTCCTCTGAACGTATTTGCTTGGAATTCCTTCTTTTTCAGCAACATTACAAACTGCTGATGTGTTGATTACAACACAAAAGGCCCAGATCTGTCGTTCAGTTCCCCCCGAAGTTGTTTTGGATTTTGCTTTTGTATCGCCTGTTCGCGATTATTGCGTAATATATATATATATATATATATATATATATATATATATATATATATATATATATATATATATATATATATATATATATATATATATAAATATATATATATATATATATATATATATATATATATATATATATATATATATATATATATATATATATATATATGTAAAAATTATAGAGGAATAAGTTTACTGAGTATACCAGGAAATGTGTACGGTAGGGTTATTGTTGAAAGAATTCGAGGTAAGACAGAATGTAGGATTGCGGATGAGCAAGGAGGTTTCAGAGTGGGTAGGGGATGTGTAGATCAAGTGTTTACATTGAAGCATATATGTGAACAGTATTTAGATAAAGGTAGGGAAGTTTTTATTGCATTTATGGATTTAGAAAAGGCATATGATAGAGTAGATAGGGGAGCAATGTGGCAGATGTTGCAAGTATATGGAATAGGTGGTAAGTTACTAAATGCTGTAAAGAGTTTTTATGAGGATAGTGAGGCTCAGGTTAGGGTGTGTAGAAGAGAGGGAGAATACTTCCCGGTAAAAGTAGGTCTTAGACAGGGATGTGTAATGTCACCATGGTTGTTTAATATATTTATAGATGGGGTTGTAAAAGAAGTAAATGCTAGGGTGTTCAGGAGAGGGGCGGGATTAAATTATGGAGAATCAAATATAAAATGGGAATTGACACAGTTACTTTTTGCTGATGATACTGTGCTTATGGGAGATTCTAAAGAAAAATTGCAAAGATTAGTGGATGAGTTTGAGAATGTGTGTAAAGGTAGAAAGTTGAAAGTGAACATAGAAAAGAGTAAGGTGATGAGGGTATCAAATGATTTAGATAAAGAAAATTGGATATCAAATTGGGGAGGAGTAGTATGGAAGTGAATGTTTTCAGATACATAGGAGTTGACGTGTCGGCGGATGGATTTATGAAGGATGAGGTTAATCATAGAATTGATGAAGGTAAAAAGGCGAGTGGTGCGTTGAGGTATATGTGGAGACAAAAAATGTTAGCTATGAAGGGAATGTATGAAAGTATAATAGTACCAACACTCTTATATGGGTGTGAAGCTTGGGTTGTAAATGCTGACGCAAGGAGGCGGTTGGAGGCACTGGAGATGCCCTGTTTAAGGGCAATGTGTGGTGTGAATATTATGCAGAAAATTCGGAGTGTGGAAATTAGGAGAAGGTGTGGAGTTAATAAAAGTATTAGTCAGAGGGCTGAAGAGGGGTTGTTGAGGTGGTTTGGTCATTTAGAGAGAATGGATCAAAGTAGAATGACATGGAGAGCGTATAAATCTGTAGGAGAAGGAAGGCGGAGTAGGGGTCGTCCTCGAAAAGGTGGGAGGGAGGGGGTAAAATAGGTTTTGTGGGCGAGGGGCTTGGACTTCCAGCAAGCGTGCGTGAGCGTGTTCGATAGGAGTGAATGGAGACGAATGGTATTTGGGACCTGACGAGCTGTTGGAGTGTGAGCAGGGTAATATTAAGTGAAGGGATTCAGGGAAAGCGGTTATTTTTATATATACGGACTTGAGTCCTGGAAATGTGAAGTACAATGCCTACACTTTAAAGGAGGGGTTCGAGATACTGGCAGTTTGGAGGGATATGTTGTGTATCTTTATACGTATATGCTTCTAAACTGTTGTGTTCTGAGCACCTCTTCAAAAACAGTGATTATGTGTGAGTGTGGTGAAAGTGTTGAATGATGATGAAAGTATTTTCTTTTTGGGGATTTTCTTTCTTTTTTCTGTCACCCTGCCTCGGTGGGAGACGGCCGACTTGTTGATATATATATATATATATATATATATATATATATATATATATATATATATATATATATATATATATATATATATATATATATATGCAGGACAAGCCATTTCCACCCTTCCCTTCCCCGTGACTTGTCTGCATAGTTAAGATCGCCCGTCTGCGATTGTTTGCACACACACACACACACACACACACACACACACACACACACACACACAGTCTTGTTGCAAACCTTTGCACTTTCTCTAATTTCTTGACGTGCTTGACTAGGAATCCACACCTAGTCAAGCACGTCAAGAAATTAGAGAAAGTGCAAAGGTTTGCAACAAGACTAGTCCCAGAGCTACGGGGATTGTCGTACGAAGAAAGGTTGAGGGAAATCGGCCTGACGACACTGGAGGCCAGGAGGGTCAGGGGAGACATGATAACGACATATAAAATACTGCGCGGAATAGACACGGTGGACAAAGACAGGATGTTCCAGAGATGGGACACATACACAAGAGGTCACAATTGGAAGTTGAAGACTCAGATGAATCAAAGGGATGTTAGGAAGTATTTCTTCAGTCATAGAGTAGTCAAGTCGTGGAATAGTCTAGAAAGTGAAGTAGTGGAGGCGGGAACCATACATAGTTTTAAGGCGAGGTATGATAAAGCTCATGGAGCAGGGAGAGAGAGGACCTAGTAGCAATCAGTGAAGAGGCGGGGCCAGGAGCTATGAGTCGACCCCTGCAACCACAAATAGGTGAGTACAAATAGGTGAGTACACACACACACACACACACACACACATATATATATATATATATATATATATATATATATATATATATATATATATATATATATATATATATATATATACATATGGGTGTGAAGCATGGGTGATGAATGTTGCAGCGAGGAGAAGGCTGGAGGCAGTGGAGATGTCATGTCTGAGGGCAATGTGTGGTGTGAATATAATGCAGAGAATTCGTAGTTTGGAAGTTAGGAGGAGGTGCGGGATTACCAAAACTGTTGTCCAGAGGGCTGAGGAAGGGTTGTTGAGGTGGTTCGGACATGTAGAGAGAATGGAGCGAAACAGAGTGACTTCAAGAGTGTATCAGTCTGTAGTGGAGGGAAGGCGGGGTAGGGGTCGGCCTAGGAAAGGTTGGAGGGAGGGGGTAAAGGAGGTTTTGTGTGCAAGGGGCTTGGACTTCCAGCAGGCATGAGTGAGCGTGTTTGATAGGAGTGAATGGAGACAAATGGTTTTTAATACTTGACGTGCTGTTGGAGTGTGAGCAAAGTAACATTTATGAAGGGATTCAGGGAAACGGGCAGGCCGGACTTGAGTCCTGGAGATGGGAAGTACAGTGTCTGCACTCTGAAGGAGGGGTGTTAATGTTGCAGTTTAAAAACTGTAGTGTAGAGCACCCTTCTGGCAAGACAGTGATGGAGTGAATGATGGTGAAAGTTTTTCTTTTTCGGGCCACCCTGCCTTGGTGGGAATCGGCCAGTGTGATAATAATATATATATATATATATATATATATATATATATATATATATATATATATATATATATATATATATATATATATATATATATATATATATATATATATATACGCTGTAAGTGCAACTGTTCTGGATGTTACTTTACAATCCACAATGAGACAGAAATAAAGTTGATCTGCAAATTCGACCCCCAACTGGAGGGTTTCTTGTTAAATTCTTACTGGCAGTGTGCGGTGGTCACTGTAATTCTAAACTTAGCTTACGTTTTATAATTAGTCCCATGTTCACTCGTTATCGTAGTTTGTTAACTCTGATCATTGTCGATTACACGAGGTTCATTAGTACGCCATCCACGTAGACAATGTCAAGGATTCATTATTCCTAATACCTAGGCATTTAGGTCACCAATATTTCCATTCGTAAACACAGTTAAATGCATATTACTGTTATAATTATTTGGGTTTAATGACCACAGGAACGTGAGCCGTATAGAGCCGTGCCTCCCCGCACCCAAAACTGACCAGAACGAACAAATTAAAGCAATAAGCGATTCTGAAACTGTAGTTGTGAATCACATTCAGTAACTGCATAGGGTTTTATGACGTATTAAACTTATGTTAGTTATTCTGTCTCCCTTCCTCCGTAACCAAGGAAGGGAGAGGGAGGAGTGGGAATAATATGTGCTTGGCGACCCATAACAATCATGTCGACAAGAAAGGGAAGACAAAAGTCCCATATAACTTGCATTTACAAAGAGAAATGTGTATCTCACACTCAGGATACATACACGGAGATGTGCCGTGTATATCGCTAGTTTATATACCGCCAAACTTTCATCTAATCCCTTTCTTAGTGATTTTTTTTTTTATATTTTATTTAAAAACTTTACAGCTTGATATTAAATAAGATATAAAATGGATACAGTAGGATCCTCAATCCTACACAACATACACTAACCAATTATTAACAACACATTGTAACTGACATAAAAGAGGTTACCCATATACACACAAAATTTTCCATATAACATACTATGATAAACAATATAAACTATAACTATATAAACTATATAAAATATAAACTATATACAACTTTCAGATTTGTATAGTTAACATACTATGACTGACATATGACAAAGGTTCACAACCTTCACAGGAGATAATCAGAGTAATAACCTACATCACAATCTCAGTTAAAAACAATCACATGCTTTTCCCAAAATTAACCCCTATACAGTAAGAAGTACCTACGCACATCCATACGTGCCTCACTACAATCTCTCTTTAAGCATTGAAAAAAAATCAAAATCAAATCCTAAATAAAAAATCAAATCCTAAGCCTCACACTTATACTAAATAAATATTAACAAATATTACTAAATATTAATACAGCCTCTTCCACCGGCTGAGCACATTACATAAAGTAAGAGACTAAACCATACTGTCCCATTACAACTTATTAACGAGGCATTACAAATTTATGGAAGTCATTATCGTTCCATCTCGCAGCAACTGGATGAGCACATTATATAATGCTAAAATAAAGACAGTACACTCGCTAAAAACCCACAACACTCACCACAAACATAATTTAAAAAACCTCTCATTGCGATACAATTATCGCACATGAAATATGCCCAATAAAGGCTATAAACGCACGCTCTACATAAGCCCTAAAGCTCTTCACGGTCTTAAAACTATAATCTTGACACCATTCACACTTAATACATGAAGAAGGTCATGACGACCCTGACACATCAAACACAGAATTCTCCATTCGGTACTACGTAATTACTTGATATCCCCTTTGGTTTCTGTGCCCACTTGCATGCTACATACACGTATGCCACTCATCTACACCTTCATATACCCACATACACCTTGCTCACACCCCTCCCCAGGAGGCGACCCCGCTGTGTCCCCCTGAAAACCCCCTTCCCGTATGTAATCCCCAACCCCCCCCCCTTACTCACTCAGCCCAAGTTGTAGATTGATGAGAAACCCTAACGTTAACATTCTATATCCTTCCGAAAAATCCTTCTCCCACCTCCTCCCATACAGTTCTCTATTACGACACATCGTACGATAAACCGTTACCGCTAGTACCCGCCTCCGCACCTCACAATTCCCCCTCCCCCTCATCACCCACGATATATATATATAATCCACTATTATATAATCCAAAGCTCTTATAACACTCTCATCGAACCCTCCCACATCTAGGCTTAGTGCACGCAGAACCGACACCCCTCTGCCCCCCACCCCCTGTACTACCCTACTTAACCAATACCTAACACCCTCCAGTTCCCCACAAAAGTATACTGCATGGAACGCCGTCTCATCCTCCCCACAGATTCCACACCTTCCGCCCACAATTACCCCTCTGGTTCTTAAAACCTCCCCCGACGGTAGTATGCCATGCAAAAAACGATACATTACCTCCCTTACCCTAGGCTTTAACTTCAACCTGCTAAACCTATACCAAATACTCGTCCATGCGTACATGGGGAACAATCCCTCAACTGGTACAACAATCCTGTCTGCAAGCAGCTTACACAAAACCCCTACTCGAATTTTCCTGGGTTCTTTAACCAACATCAAAGCCCTCAAAATAGTTTCACATTCCCTCAACTCCACACCACCATACAACTTACCCAACCTATCATATACTTTTCCCAGCTGCCCTCCACTCACACCTTCACGCAAAACCTCCCATTTAAGAAACACACATTTAATCCTCCTTCTCAGATCCATCAACCCCAACCCACCCTGGCGCACAGGTAACATTACAACCTCTCTCCTCAGCCAATCGCACCTTGAACCCCACAAAAAGTTAAACACTTGTCTCAGAATTCCCACAATCGCCGTCCCTGTTAATGGGAACACGGCTGCTACGTGCCAAACCTTACTATACAATAATACATTTATAACAATCACTCGTTGCACGAGAGTCAGATGATGAGGTCGCAATGCACCCAGACGCCCCTGAATCCTTTCCATTAATCTATTCGAGTTTTCCTCCCGAGCAGCTTCCAAATCACCCTTATAGGTGATACCACAAATTTTTAAAGACACCGTTTGTTTTCTCACAACGTTACATCTCCCCCCCCCCTCCACCCAATCACCCAACCCCATGATCATTGACTTCTCTCTATTTACCTGCATCCCTGTTGCATTTCCGAACTGTTGCACAATATCATCCAAAACACCCAACGTCATTCCCTCTCGAACCAGGACTGTTGTATCGTCTACGTATCCTATTATTCCCGGCCACACTTTCCCTACCCCACCCCCCCTACCTCCACTCGTGTCACATACACAACGTTCAACCATTCTATAGAAGGGGTCCTGAATGCACGCAAACAACATTTGTGACATGGGACACCCCTGCCTAAGTCCCCTACCCATTACAATCTCCTCCCCCAAACATCCATTAATCTGTACCCTCATCTTGGCTCCATTGTACAACGTGGTTACCCAATTAACTATTTCATCCCCATAACCCTGCCTCCTAAGTATAGCTCCCAATGCTCCTCGTTCCACCCTGTCATAGGCCCCCTGCCAGTCTAAAGCCAACAACGCCGCCCTCCCTCCCCCCCCTTTTGACTCCACAAAACTTCGCAGTATTCCATGACCCTCAATCATCGACCTTCCAGGCAAACCATACTGCGTTTTCGAAACCACTCTCCCTACCACACATTTGAACCGATTACCCAAGACTTTAGCGAACAACTTATAATCAGCACATAACAGGGATATGGCACGGTACTCCTTGAGGGTGTGCTGCCCCTTACCCTTCTGGACCAACACTACAACTGCTGTTGCTTGCTTGTCCCCCATCACACCCTTCTCCTTCATCTGATTAAATAACCTACCCATGAAACCCCTTATCACCTCCCAATGTTGGAGATAAAATTCAGCTGGGAGACCGTCTATTCCCGGTGCTTTGCCTTTCCTCATTCCCTTTAAAGCCAACTCTATTTCCTCCTCTGTTATTACCCCCCCCTAAAGCCTTTCTATCACTATTCCCTAAATTACACGTCACATACTCACACACCTTCTCTAAATCCACATTTCCCACCTTCCCACTTGTCCAATACCCTTCATACCATTTATCCGCATACACACACATTCCTTTTGTCGTTAGTATCTCCTGACCCATTCTATAACCCCCCGCCATCTCGTGTACCTCTAACCTCGGAATAGCTGTAACCTGCTGTCTTTGTTTTTGACGTCGCAACACACACGCCGATGGTTTGTCTCCACAAAGCACCTCCTCTACCCCTGCCTGCACCCTTACCGCTTGAAACCTCTCATTTTGTAACTCCCTCAGTCTCCCCTTGACCTCGACAAGCCCCCTTCCCATAACAGCCCCTTAACCTGTCCTCCAGATAATTTGAAAGCCCATATTTAAAATCATTTATACGTTTGCCCACCCCCACATAATATTTCCTAATCCTTTCCTTGGCAACACAATCCCACCATTGTACGACATCTTCCACTCCCTGTGCCTCCTCACTAAGCTCCTTCCATAGGACAGAAAATCCCTCTAACCCCTCCTCATCACTCAATGCACTTATATTTAATTTCCAGTAACTCCTGTATATTTCCGCAAGCGCCTCCCACCCAACCTCCACCAACACTGCTCTATGATCTGACCATGCTACTTCAACAGTTTTGAAAGCTCTCACTACAACCCCGTGAGAAAGATACACTCTATCTAACCTCGCTGCATACCCTCCCCTAACAAATGTATGCTCTGTCTCCCACGCCCCCCCCTCGAATTCGTCTCTTAACCTAATATCCCTCAATAAATCCCGTAGGGCCACCGACACATAACCTGCCCCTTTCGGTTCCACATCAGCCCTCCTAATGACGCAGTTCCAATCACCTCCTACTATTGCCACCTCCGGTAATGCACGGAAAAAAAACACAAGGTCCTCGCACACAAACTCCTGCTTCACCTGTACGTTATTCTCTGCAGGCGCATATACACTAATAAAAGCCACACGTTTTCCCATCCACAAACCATCTACGCGCAGCACCCTTCCCCCTCCCCCCCCTCACTTCTCTGCAAAACAAACGGGCTCACCTCCCTAATTAAGATACCCACCCCCCCTTTCAAACGGGCAGATGGCAGGTTTACCACCTGAAACCCCTCCATCTCCAACACCCTACCCTCCTTAAAATTGTGCTCCTGTAGGAACACAACATCCACTCTAAATTTATTCAGAAACATTCGAAACCATTCTCTCTTTATACTATTACACAAACCATTAACGTTTACTGTCATACACCGGAGGCCTATTAAAGTTTCCACCCCTGCTTCCTCTCTTCACTCTTCCGATGGCCACCAGAATGTGTGGGACCACTTGTCACCTGCACACTTCCCTCTCTCCCCCCCCCTTCTTTCGGTGCCTCCTGTCATGGCCACCACTACCTTCACCTTCTGCCCATATTTGCTTCCCAGTCCGCTGCGCTGGCGTTAGGACATCATCTGAATCCGATGCAGCGGCTCTCTTTCTTGTGACAGGCGCATCCTCCATGGCTTGGTCTGGGGATGCCTCACAATGTACCTCTACCTCCACTGTACACAGTGACAAAGATCTCGGTGACACCTCAGTCACGCTGTCACTCCCTTCGTCCGAATAGTTCTGTTGTTGATGCCCCACAGCCTTCACCTCGTCTTCTACTACCCTGCCAGGAGCAGCCACCTCCTCAGGCGGTGACAAGGACTTCAGAACCTCGGCTAATTCCTCCTCAAGTTCCAACACTTCCTCCTGTACTTTTTGCTCAACCCGATCCACTGGAAGTGTGTCTGGACCAGGTAACTGGTCAAGGGCCTCACCCTCTCCCCCAGCCTTATACGCCTCATCCACTATCTCGCTCCATAGACGACCACGCCCTCCTTCACGTCGTTGATCAACACCTGCTTCCCCCGGTGTAGAAGCGGATGTCTCCGCCCCTGGGCCAGGAGCTCGTTGCCGCTTCCCACACTCCGCCGCTATGTGATCATATTCCCCACATAGTCGGCAGGTACGCCTTTGCCCCGCGTATGACACCATGACCTGTGTCCTGAATTCCTTTAGGTACACGTAAGATGGTATGGGGTGTCGCAATGACATTTTTAGGTTAAAAGTGCCCTCCGGCATACCTGTGTAGGCACCTGACACCCACTTACCATGCTGGGCCAAATGAACAGTTCCGTATTCCTCAAATACTTTTCTGATATCTGTCTCATCCGCCTCAAAGGGGACATTACGCAATTTAATCCATGTATAATGTCTGGATACATCGATCATTCTCACACGCACAGCTGGTGTTGCATCAAGACTTACGTCCTGAAAACGGTTGACCAACGACTCGTAAACCGTTGCTGAGAGCAGTTTCACAAAAAATCTACGTGCTCCGTTCAATGCTACGCCGTACAACTCTCCATCCTGAATTCCATACGTGTCTCTGATGATTTTAGGTAGTAATACCTGGGCTGAGGCTGGCGTTATTGCCCCACTGAGAAGTTCAACACCGACAGTGTTAATCCTGCGTCTATAACTGCACGCCATGTTGACTAATGGTAGTTCTCCTGGTCTGACGACATTATTATTATTATTAAAGATTAGCCGGTATTCTCCCGGCCCGGGCCTTTTCCAAGTGGTGGCCCGGCCTTGGCTCCCTCTTTAGGGAGTGTCTGAGACCGAAGTCTCCCATGGGAGAAGGCACAAGTACCTCCTCATCTTTGGGACCAACTGTCCCCAGGCCTAGCCACAAGCCAGGCCTCTCTGGTCTGTCATCCCCGCCCCAAAGGAGCAAATGGGAATGACAGTCTTATGAGCTAAAAGCTCGGACTTAGGCACCTACCCTACCCTAGAAGGGTTAGGCATGGTATCGATGTCTGACGACAGTTAGTTAGTTAGTTAAAGATTAGCCGGTATTCTCCCGGCCCGGGCCTTTTCCAAGTGGTGGCCCGGCCTTGGCTCCCTCTTTAGGGAGTGTCTGAGACCTAAGTCTCCCATGGGAGGAGGCACAAGTACCTCCTCATCTTTAGGACCAACTGTCCCCAGGCCTAGCCACAAGCTAGGCCTCTCTGGTCTGCCATCCCCGCCACAAGGGAGTTAATGGGAATGACAGTCTTATGAGCTAAAGGCTCGGGCTCAGGCACCTACCCTACCCTAGAAGGGTTAGGCATGGTGTCGATGTCTGACGACAGGTTAGGTTAGGTAAAGATTAGCCGGTATTCTCCCGGCCCGGGCCTTGTCCAAGTGGTGGCCCGGCCTTGGCTCCCTCTTTAGGGGGTGTCTGAGACCTAAGTCTCCCATGGGAGGAGGCACAAGTACCTCCTCATCTTTGGGACCAACTGTCCCCAGGCCTAGCCACAAGCTAGACCTCTCTGGTCTGCCATCCCCGCCCCAAGGGGGCAAATGGGAATGACAGTCTTATGAGCTAAAGGCTCGGGCTCAGGCACCTACCCTACCCTAGAAGGGCTGGGCATGGTGTCGATCGTCTGACGACAGAGGCGCGACAAGCACCACCTCACACTACTGCTGTCAGGGAACTTTCTTAGTGATTGAAGTGTAAACGACAGGTGGTGCACAGGTGACATGCAGCCTTATTGACCATCATGTAGTCGATAGGTTTCAAACCTAATAAATCAAGCAACGAAAACACGATAAGCAGATCATGGCACTAGTGTCCAAAGTGCAGTAATACCTCACCAAGACTGCGGACTCACATCAAACACATCTCTTCCTGTATACGCTGATTATTGAGTTTCAAGGTTATTCAGCAGAGGAGGGTCATCAAGGCAGTGTTCTCGTTCACTACCTTCCAATACCTCGTTCCCACGTGTGGGAGTACGGGGATTATGGTTAACTGTTAAGTAAATATATATAACGGAGATATGTAACCCTCCACCTGTATTTGTACATGTTGCTCTCAGTATACACACACATCAAGAGAAATATATATATACAAATATACACAATACGTTGTGTATAAGCTGTCTACTCGTTGTTATTAGTCTGTGTAGTAATGTGTCACATTTTCTTTAATTACAAATTCTTTTACAAATCGAGTGAAGTATATTATTACTTACAATTTATTAATAGAATTATACAAGCTATTACTTTATTTTCTACTTAATTTCCAATAAAACTTTTATAAGACATTTATACCATAAGGCTATATTAAGTTGAATTTAGATAATATACTCTGGTAATTAATTCTATCACTAAAAATAATTTTAAAGTGTAAATTCTAACATTAAAAGTTATCATCGCTGGGATTTTTAATATGGCGTAAGTTGTATAGTGTTCTTCGATATTTTATTCTCGTGGATGTTTATTGTTGTGAGAAGTTGTTTATACGCTTTGATGTCGGTCAAGATACGCGATACCTGGATAGAGTTCTGGGGGTCAACGCCCCCCACGGTCCGGTTTGTGACTAGGTCTCATGGTGGACCAGGGACTGATCAGCCAGGCTGTTACTGCTAGCCGCACGCAGCCCAGCATGCGAACCACAGCCCGGCTAGTCAGGTACTGACTTTAGGTGCCTGTCCAGTGACTGCTTGAGGACAGCCAGGGGTCTATTGGTAATCCCCCTTATGTATGCTGGGAAGCAGATGAGCAGTCTTGGGCCCTTGACAATGTGTTCTCTCTTATCGTGCTGGTGACACCCCTGCCACCAGCACTTTGACGTCACAACTACCCTCCTGTTAGCTCAGGTTACTACGTCATTCAAAACTTTTCCTCGGCTTTCTAACTTCTGTTAGAGAGACCTGTTGATGGATGTTTGGTTGTACCGCAAGGATGTTGTAGTCTGCCCGCGTCCCCTCGAACCTAACATATCCAGGTCCCTTTTATATTGTCACCCCCTTAGTGGTGCTCGTGTGTTGTGTGAGGGGATTGTAGACTCGTGCAAACCTAAGATTGAAGAATTAGGCGCAGATGATGCACGTGTCTAATTCTTCATCTTGTCGGTATTGTATATACATGTACAAATCTAAGAATAGTGGAGCGTTGCAGTAGGTTTGCTGGTCCATGGTAGGCAGGTCTGCCTCTCACCCCACCGTGCCCAGCAGTATACTTGTCTAGCCTACCTAGCTAACCAAACCTGAGTCGCGCTGCCTACTAGTTTCTCAGGTTCCCTCTTTCTCACCGCATGAGAAATATATATTTGTGGTGACAGTTGCGCCTCTCACCACCCAGGTCCGGGAATCGAATCACTGAATTTAAAAGAAAAACAAAGACAGTAGTGAATGGAAATACAAAGAATACATCTCTAACATGACTATCAAGCAGTCCGCACAGATCGTTAAAATACACCAATATGTGGTATATTCACTGTGTATACAAGTGAGTATACCAGACTTTTATATTTTTTTTTATTTAAAATATACAATATACATGCATATCACACATTGACGTAATCACAATACATGAAACATTTATAAGAAAACATCCTTATAACTAACGGATGACAACCTGCCTCTCAACATACATAATAAAATGGCCACTAGCCAAAAACTGACATTTGTATTCATATCTTGTATGAAACTGAATATATAAACTAATGCTTTGGCCTCTTACTGTACATTGTAATATTAGCATTTTATGTACCTAAACATTCCGTAGCTATTCATCCCCTAATTTTGTATGTTTTATTTAGAGCACAGATATACAATATACATGTAATTATATATGATTGATTATATATGATTGATTGCATATAATTAGGCAGGTATAGCGTTTAACTTTTCTCGTCACACTTCTCGGTATTCTGAACACTAATTGGCACTGTACTTGTTACTCTACTTCTTAATACTATACTGTTCTTCTTGCTGCACTTCATGATACCTCACTGCTCTCACTGTTCCAGCTCAGGCGGGTGGGATTCAGTGCAGCCTTAGTTTCCTCACTTAATGATTTCGTCGTGTGTGTGTGTGTGTGTGTGTGTGTACTCACCTATTTGTACTCACCTATTTATGGTTGCAGGGGTCGAGTCTTAGCTCCTGGCCCCGCCTCTTCACCGGTTGCTACTAGGCCCTCTCTCTCCCCGCTCCATGAGCTTTATCAAACCTCGTCTTAAAACTGTGTATGGTTCCTGCCTCCACTACGTCATTTTCTAGGCTATTCCACTGCCTTACAACTCTATGACTGAAGAAATACTTCCTACTATCTCTCTGACTCATTTGTGTCTTCAACTTCCAATTGTGGCCTCTTGTTTCTGTGTCCCCTCCCTGGAACATCCTGTCTTTGTCCACCTTGTCTATTCCACGCAGTATTTTATATGTCGTTATCATGTCTCCCCTGACCCTCCTGTCCTCCAGTGTCGTCAGGCCGATTTCCCTTAATCTTTCTTCATAGGACATTCCCCTTAGCTCTGGAACTAACCTTGTCGCAAACCTTTGTACTTTCTCTAGTTTCTTGACGTGCTTTATCAAGTGCGGGTTCCAAACAGGTGCTGCTTACTCCAGTATGGGCCTGACATACACGGTGTACAGTGTCTTGAACGATTCCTTACTAAGGTATCGGAATGCTGTTCTCAGGTTTGCCAGGCGCCCATATGCTGCAGCAATTATCTGGTTGATGTGTGCTTCCGGAGACATGCTCGGTGTTATACTCACCCCAAGATCTTTCTCCTTGAGTGAGGTTTGCAGTCTTTGGCCACCTAGCCTATACTCGGTCTGTGGTCTTCTGTGCCCTTCCCCTATCTTCATGACTTTGCATTTGGCAGGATTAAATTCGAGAAGCCATTTGCTGGACCAGGTGTCCAGTCTGTCCAGGTCTCTTTGAAGTCCTGCCTGGTCCTCATCAGATTTAATTCTCCTCATTAACTTCACATCATCTGCAAACAGGGACACTTCTGAGTCTAACCCTTCCGTCATGTCGTTCACACACCAAAAATAGCACTGGTCCTAGGACCGACCCCTGTGGGACCCCGCTCGTCACAGGTGCCCACTGTGATACATCATTACGTACCATGACTCGTTGTTGTCTCCCTGTCAGGTATTCTCTGATCCATTGCAGTGCCCTTCCTGTTATATGCCCCTGATGCTCTAGCTTCTGCACTAATCTCTTGTGAGGAACTGTGTCAAAGGCCTTCTTGCAGTCCAAGAAGATGCAATCAACCCACCCCTCTCTCTCGTGTCTTACTTCTGTTATTTTATCATAAAACTCCAGAAGGTTTGTGACACAGGATTTGCCTTCCATGAATCCGTGCTGGTTGGCATTTATACTCTTGTTCCGTTCCAGGTGCTCCACCACTCTCCTCCTGATAATCTTCTCCATAATTTTGCATACTATACACGTCAATGACACAGGTCTATAGTTTAGTGCCTCTTTTCTGTCTCCTTTTTTAAAAATGGGAACTACATTTGCCGTCTTCCATACCTCAGGTAGTTGCCCAGTTTCCAGAGACGTGTTGAAGATTGTGGTAAGTGGCACGCACAACATATCTGCTCCCTCTCTAAGGACCCACGGGGAGATGTTGTCCGGTCCCATTGCCTTTGAGGTATCGATGTCCCTTAGCAGTTTCTTCACCTCCTCATCTGTATGTATGTCGTCCAACACTTGTTGGTGTATTCCTTGCTGGTGTCCCCATCTGGTCTGTTCCCCAAGAGTCCTTCCTGACTCTACTGTAAATACTTCCTTAAATCTCGTGTTGAGCTCCTCACATACCTCTTGATCGTTTCTTGTGAGTTCTCCACCTTCTTTCCTCAGCCTTATCACCTGGTCCTTGACTGTTGTCTTCCTCCTAATGTGGCTATACAACAGTTTCGGGTCAGATTTGACTTTCGATGCTATGTCGTTTTCATACTGTCGCTGGGCCTCCCTCCTTATCTGTGCATACTCGTTTCTGGCTCTTCTACTAATCTCCTTGTTTTCCTGGGTCCTATGCCTCCTGTACCTTTTCCATTCTCTGTTGCACTTAGTTTTTGCCTCCCTACACCTTCGGGTAAACCAAGGACTCGTTTTGGTCTTCCTATTATTTCTGTTTCTCTTGGGAACAAAACTTTCCTCTGCCTCCTTGCACTTTGTTGCCACATATTCCATCATCTCGTTTGCTGATTTTCCTACCATTTCTCTGTCCCACTGAACCTCCTGCAGGATGTTTCTCATACCTGTGTAGTCCCCCCTTTTATAGTTTGGCCTGACCCCTTCAGTTCCTGTTACCTTCTCCACTTGTAACTCTACTATATAATCAAAACTCAGCACCACATGATCGCTAGCTCCAAGGGGCCTCTCGTAAGTGATGTCCTCAATGTCTGAACTGCTCAGGGTGAACACAAGATCCAGTCTTGCTGGCTCATCCTCCCCTCTCTCTCTGGTTGTGTCCCTGACATGTTGATGCATGAGGTTTTCAAGTACCACATCCATCATCTTGGCTCTCCATGTTTCGGGACCCCCATTTGGCTCCAGGTTTTCCCAGTCGATCTCCGTGGTTGAAATCGCCCATTACCAGTAACTTTGCTCTGCTCGAGTGAGCTCTTCTTGCCACCTCAGCCAGTGTGTCCACCATCACCCTGTTGTTTTCTTCGTACTCCTCTCTTGGCCTCCTGCAGTTCTGTGGTGGGTTATACATCACTCCAATGACTACTTTATGTTCTCCGGACTGAATTGTACCTACAATGTAGTCTCTTTCTCCAATCATGTCCATGCCTTCCATTTCCTCAAATCCCCATTGGTGTTTTATGAGCAGTGCAACCCCTCCTCCCCCTCTACTCCTTCTATCTTTCCTCAGGATCTGATATCCTGTTGGGAAGATTGTGTCTGTTATTGTCTCAGCGAGTTTTGTTTCTGTGACTGCTATGATGTCTGGGGATTTTTCACTGATTCTTTCGTTCCACTCCTCATGTTTATTCGTTATTCCATCCGCGTTTGTGTACCAAACTTTCAGTTTCTTTTCTATCATTGTGGTCATGCAAGAATATTGGGGTTGGGGGAGCGAGAGCCTTGGTGGGGGCCTATATGGGGCTGTGGTGTAGGTGGGGTTTGTGATGATGGGGGTGGGGTCGGAATGCCCATAAGGGACAGCTGTTGGGGTGAGGTTTGTGATATGGGGGTTGGTGGCAGAGGGAACAGTGAGTGGGTTGTAGTATAGGTTGCTCAGTTGCGTTGGGAATGTCGTGGTTGGAGTCTTTTGGTGGAAGATTCTGTGGGGTGTGTTTGCCCCTCCTCCTGTGTCTGGGTCCTGCTCATCTTCGTCATTGCCTCTCGTTCCTCCTTGCGTCTCTGTACCCTCTCTTTCAGTGTAGTCCTTTTGTCTTGTGTTCTGTCGCGGTCGAGGTATACTCTCTGGTACCCCTGTTTGTCCCTCAGTCTTGCTTTCTCTTGCAGAATCCTGGTTCGAACTGATTCTTCCTTGAAAATTACTTTGACAGGCCGTATCCTTCCACTCGCAAACCACCCAATTCTCTGAAAATTTGTCACCTGGGTCATATCGCCCTCACCTATTGTTTTCATGATGCCTTCAATCATTTTTTTTCCTCCTGTTTTATTTCTTCAAAGTTGTCCCCCTTGGCTTCTTGGAGCCCGTACACAAAAACTGACCTCGCCCTTTCCTCCTCCCACTGAGTCTCCATCTGCTTCCTCTGAGGCATTTTATTTCCTTCCATTGACATGTTCTTGCCTTCAGTCCCTGTCATATCTGAAACTTCTATTCTCAGTGAACGGTCTTTCATGACCAGCTGTCCCTTGCTACTGTGTGTGTGTGTGTGTGTGTGTGTGTGTGTGTGTGTGTGTGTGTGTGTGTGTGTGTGTGTGTGTGTGTATATATATATATGTGTATATATATATATATGTGTATATATATATATGTGTATATATATATATGTGTATATATATATATGTGTATATATATATATGTGTATATATATATATGTGTATATATATATGTATATATATATATATATATATATATATATATATATATATAATCTCCATATATCTGTATACTCTTCAGTTGACTTTATAATTTTTATTGTAAGAATTAGAGTAACTTTGTTAGTTAATCGTTGTAGTCTATCAGCTACACAGGATCATGCAGACCGTCACCTTTTCACTTCCAGTTTAGATTGTTTCCTGTTTCCTTAAGCGATGTATAACCTTCACTACTTTAGAGCTTTCTCCTGATTATGCAAACACTGTTTCTTTTATAGTTATAACAATGTCGACAAATTTTTTTTTCCAGCAAACAGGAATGGAGTAACAGCGAAGGTAGTGATAAGCAAGTGGAGGTCACTTCAGGAAGTGCTTTCATTCTGGAGGCTATCACTGCCCTGAAGGAACGCAATGGTTCCACGCGTCGCTGTATCCTTCGGTACCTCAACGAGGCTTACGAACTGAACGAGAGGGCGCGCAATCACCTGCAGAAGGCCTTCCAGAACTGCCTTGCTTCTGGGCTTATCGAGCAGTGCAAGGATGATCGAGCCGCCAGCTTGTACAAGATCAACGCCCAGAAGGCTGCTGTTGAGAGCTCCACTCAGAAGGCTGCTGCTGAGAGCTCCACTCGGAAGGCTGCTGCTGAGAGCTCCACTCGGAAGGCTGCTGCTGAGAGCTCCACTCGGAAGGCTGCTGCTGAGAGCTCCACTCGGAAGGCTGCTGCTGAGAGCTCCACTCGGAAGGCTGCTGCTGAGAGCTCCACTCGGAAGGCTGCTGCTGAGAGCTCCACTCGGAAGGCTGCTGCTGAGAGCTCCACTCGGAAGGCTGCTGCTGAGAGCTCCACTCGGAAGGCTGCTGCTGAGAGCTCCACTCGGAAGGCTCCTGCTGAAAACTCCACTCGGAAGGTTGCTGCTAACAAGGCCTCTACTAGGAAACCTGCCCGAAAGCCCACTGCTGCAAAGGACTCCACCGGGATGCCTGTTGGCGAGGAGCAAGAGGTTACCCTCAGGAGATCGTCCCGTAAGAAAAATCTTAAAGGAAAGCCCACTGAAAGCCCTGTTGCTGAGAAAGATACAACCAGGAAGCCTCGCGAGAAGGTAGCCGTCGGCGAGAATCGATCTGAGAATCCCAACGAGGAAGCTGAAGGCAGCACCACCAAGAAGATATGCAACCACCCGTCGTACTCACAGATGATTACTGCCGCCATTAGGTCCCTCGATGAAAGTAAAGGTTCATCACGTCAGGCCATTCTCAAGTACATTCTCTCCACGTTCGCTGTGAACGAGAAAATGGTGAAAATTAATCTGAATGTGGCTCTTAAACGCGATGTCTTGTCTGGAGATCTTGTACAGGTTACGGGCAAAGGAGCCTCAGGTTCTTTCAGACTCAAGCGTTCGAAAACAGAACCTGAGGGTTCAAAAGCCGGGCCTAAGTGTTCGAAAGTAAAGCATGAGAGTTCGAAAACCAAGCCTGAGAGTTCGAAGGACAAGCCCAGGCATTTGAAAAAGTCAGGAAAGTCACGAGGCCTTAATAGCAGTACGCGAGAGCGTACGTCATGTACGTACGTACATTAAATTTTATTTTAGTTTTTAATCTGAGGTCACCATTGGGTTGACCAGTATCAGTGATTTATTTTTATTGATTTTTTTACTGATATTTTATGCTCCCGTTTTAATTCCGGTCAAAAATATTTCTCGTGTGTGTATATATTAACTAATAAAAACAGCTTTGCTTTTTTTAATAAATCCAAGTTGTTTGCATATATGTGAAATGTAAGAGGTCAGTGTGGCTCAAAATCCTGCACGTTTTGCCCATCTGTAGTTACCATCCCCCCCGTCCACCTTCAAGGAGGGTTGGGGAAGAGGTGCCTTCATGGTGGTGAAGGGCTCTTGATCTGAGGAACTGGAGCTGCTATCCCCTTGGATCGAATCTGATTGCCTCCCATTCCCTTCCGTCCCCCCAGGCCCTCGTATGACTCCCCTACGGGTTTAGTGCTTTCCGTATGAGTGGAATGTAGAATTTCTCCATCCTGTCATCCCAGCATCCTGTCATCCCAGCATCCTGTCATCCCAGCATCCTCTATCCTGTCGTCCCCTCATGGAAGGTTCCTTGACGCTGGTCAGGGGCTCATGATCTAGAGAATTGGATCTGTGCTCCAGTTCCCTGAACTGAGCCTGAATACCTTCCATCTTTCCCCCAACATGCGCTGTATAATCCTATGGGTTTAGCGCTCCCCCATGATTATAATAATCCATCCTATCATCCATTTCTTTCTCATTCTGTCATGTCTTTATTCTTGCCTTTTCCAGCCATTCAACCTCTCGTTCATTTTCGATTTTGAGTGCGTAACCCCCCCCCCCTCAGATTCTCTGCTCTCTCCTCCCTTTAACCCTCTTTCTTTTCTCTCTATTCACAGAAGGTTTAGCGCTTCCCCATGATTATAACAATCTATTCACACAAGTTTTCCTTCTCTGTTTTTCAATCTTCCTCTTCGTTCACATTCTATCGCTAATCTCCCCCTCTCTCCGTCTCCCCTCCTTTCCTCTCCGTCTCCCCTCCTTCCCTCTCCACTCCCTTTTCTCCCTTCTCCACTCCCTTCCTTCTCCACTCCCTTCTCTCCCATCCCTCTCCACTCCCTTCTCTCCCTTCCCTCTCCACTTCCTTCTCTCCCTTCCCTCTCCACTTCCTTCTCTCCCTTCCCTCTCCACTTCCTTCTCTCCCTTCCCTCTCCACTTCCTTCTCTCCCTTCCTCCCCTTCTCCCTGGTTCCCTTCCTCCCCTTCTCCCTGGTTCCCTTCCCCTCCCCTGCAGGTCAGCTGAGGCCAATACTCTCAGTCTTGACAAATGTTGACACTGTTAGTTTAAATCTCTTGAGGCTGAGATATTTTTCTCAGCGCCGCCTCCTGAGTGGACACGTTTGTTGTATACAAGATGCCGCCCTTGTTGTATTTATACATTCTTGAAAGCCACTTGTATAATACAATGTTGGAAGCTGCTTTCCCTTGTGTTATAATGCCTGTATTTGCATTATAAATTGTCGACAACTATTGTAATGTATATTGTCGAGAATCTCTCTCTCTCTCTCTCTCTCTCTCTCTCTCTCTCTCTCTCTCTCTCTCTCTCTCTCTCCCCCTCTCCCCCTCGCGCGCGCATACACACACACACACACACACACCGGTGAAGACGCGGGGCCAGGAGCTAAAACTCGACCCCTGCAACCACAAAAAGGTGAGTACAAATAGGCGAGTACACACACACACACACACACACACACACACACACACACACACACACACACATGGGGGTTGACCTAGGGTTTCACATGCAGTAAACTGGAGGTATCCTCTTCCTGGGATCAAACTTGGTTTCCTCCTTACTGTGTGACCCATACGCGTTTGGGGCTTTCTCGCTAGTATGATCCCTTCAGGGGGAGCAACCCGATGCAATTAAATCGCTCATGATCCGAGGGAATGGCGATATCTTCCCCTTCCTTGGCTTAAACCTGATTAGCTCATAGGCGCTATATGACACATACGAATTTAGCGCTTCCCTCTGATTAAATAATAACAGGTTGCCTTGAAGGAGATTATCTGAGAGATGACTCCGGGGGGAGAGACTATCTCACCTCAGTTTCTGACCCCAGATGCTGAGGATGCTGCCTCAGTCTCTTGCAGGAGATTATTATAATAATCCGTAGGGTTATACAGCGCCTGGGGGGGAGGGATGTGGAAGGCATTCAGGCTTAATTCGGGGAACTGGAGCACAGACCCGATTCCCTAAATCAAGAGCCCCTCACCATCATCAAGGAACCCTTGCAGGAGAGGGTATGAGAGATGGCTCGGGTAAGGATGCTCCCGTATCAAGGGGTGGCTCTGCTGCGTATAACTCAGGAGGGAAGGCTGTCTCGCCGCGGTCTCTCACTCGAGATAATCTGGGAGATGAACTCTAGTATAGATCGATAGAGATATGATTAAAGCGCTCTCCCAATATATGTTCTGGAAAGGTTTTTCTTTCACAGCATAAACTCTCGCAAGATTCACGCACTTGTAAGGAAACTGAAAGTTGCGTTTTACTCCCTCCTACATCCTTACCAACTGACTTGACGATGGTCGAAGATTAACCGAAACGTCGCCTAAAGCTTCCTCTTAAGTGTGGGTTATTAGCGAATTGTTCCACTCGTGGTATTGTGTCTGAGTCGTGAATCCTCTCGGTCATGGTATTGTGAACTTGTTGGGAACTAAACATTAAAACACATGGAACTGAACTCTCCTCCAGGTTGAGAGACTGACCACCTCAAATCCTTTTTCTCCAAAGTTGATGGACTGATTGCATCTTTATTTCACTATTATACTTGCTTCCGCTGTATAGCCCTTGTGGCTTAGCGCTTCTTTTTGATTATAATAATAATATACTTGCTTCCTTTATATTTGACTGAAGAAGCCTACCGTGTAGGCGAAAAGTTTCGTCAGTAAAGACATTCAACTGTTGCACATGTGTCTTAATCTTCATCCTGTCCGTATTTTACACCGTTCCCAACAATAGTTCTAAATTGCTGCGCTGGTGGTGTTTTGACTCCTGCTTCTGGCAAGTTGTAATCCATAATGGCTTACCAAGAAGATTACAGAAGCCTCCGCAAAGCCCTGAGAGGAAAGCCAGGGAGAGGACTCAAAGAGGTTAACAGTGCGTTGTTTGGGAGCTTGCTGCTTGGGGAAGATGGGGAGGTAAGATGAAAGAGAGAGATAACTGGCTGTTCACTTTCTCAAGAGAGGGGAGAAAATAATATTCCTCCATGACTTAGAGATTCATTTACCGCTCTCCTGAGGCCAATATAACATTTCATGCTGAGAGAGTCACTTTCCTCACTGCCTCAGAAGATAACCCAGAGATAATGACGTGAATATTCAGGGAAGATCATAATAATCTTCATATAACAAATGAAGTGTTGAAAAAATCAAACTCAGTTTAATAAACAAATGGTTTAAAGTAAGGAACATTAAAGTCCATCACTTTAATTGCTCGGATATCAGGAATAAAAACAAGAGTGGAAGATCATCCTAGCTGAAGCAGAGGTTAGAAAAGAACATCAGTAAATCATTTAGGACTGACTTGGAGGTTCACAGCGACAACACTTTCCTCAGGAGTGTCGAACACGAGTCCGGATCTCCAGGAGTAACAGCTGTACAGCTGGTAGATGAGCAAGACAAGCGTACCAGCTGGGTATCTAATGTCGAAACGTTTATCGCTTGCTCCAGAGGTTTCTTCAGTCGAATGTACTCCTCGAGGGAGGTTCCTTCAGGCTGGTGAGGGGCTCTTCCTAGGGAATTGGATCTGTGCTCCAGTTCCTTGAATTAAGCCTGAATGCCTTCCTCCACCAACAGGCGATGTGTAACCCCTACGGGTTTAGCGCTTCCAATAATAATAATAATAATTCACTCGAATATTTAAATCACCTCTGTATTTGACTGAAGAATCCTGCTAAGCAGGTGAAACGTTACACCAACAAGGATACCCAACTGCTGCACATGTGTTATTCTCGTCTGCTTGTTGATTGTAATAATCGTCTGCTTGTCGGTATTGCATACTATTAATACAACGGCAAAAGTACAGTTGTCAGCCAGAGAGACAAGTGTGGATGACAGGAGACCATCCAGCAGAGTACAAGTTGACACCAACTGAGTGACACTGAGGATCGTGGCAGTAACGAGACGATTGAAACACCGATTGAACATTGGACTCGGGAGCATCGACCCCCCCCCCCCGCTGCACAGGAGAGTCAAGATGGTGAGTGAGCGAGGGACGTAATCTCGTAGAGAAGTTATTGAATGAAGAATGTGAATGTTTTCCACTCAACCAGTTATATGTTCAGTCAGGAGACAGAGGTTAACATCTAGTTGAGTCGGCAAGAGACTGACCTCAAAATTATGCCAGGTCGACAGTAGATGATGAAGTGAGTTAACTCGCAAGGCGAAGAAGACTGGCTCTTTTTCCTCTCTCGCATAGGTGAAACGGGAATTGCAAACAAGAAAAATATAAGCAATCACGGTAGTGGCCTGGCAGCCCGTTCTCTGCGGCTTATAATAGCTCACCTAATCTTATTCATAAAGACTGAACATAAGAATAGAAGAGCACAATAGCAGACTACTGGCTCACTCTAGGTAGGACCTTCAATCAAGCCCTTCTCTCTCGCAGCAAATTCTCACACGGCAAGCTGAAGGCCGGTCAAAGGAATGTCATAAAAATATTACTTTCAGTTACACGAAAAGGCTCAAAAGGCAAGGTAGGTAACAGTTGAAGAAGAGAGATGCGTTGACGCTAAAATAACTTGAAACCAACAGAATAACACAAAGGACCGATACTTACCAACACTCGAGGAACTGAGTGGTTGCTCAGTCGGTTTTAAGGCCTCTCGACTACACAGTGGTCATTACGACTGCATTTAACCTGTTCACTATCAGTCAAGAATACTTTAATTCCTAAAATAGAGATCAAAATAGCCTCTCAGCGTGTATAAATACACACTCAAAGAAGCACACGTCTCAGTGTATACTATATCCTGCATGAACCGAGACAACACTGTCTGGCCCACACGATCCTATCATCTCCCAGGATAGTTCTAAGAGGATAGTTCGGGGTGGAAGGCAGGTGGTGCTGAGGTCAACACTGCTCCGCAAATAAACACGGTCACTGGCAAACGACTTACACTTCACTTATTCACATATTGACACTGAAAGTTAAAGGTAAAAGCGAACTTTACCCCTCCGAGTAACATTTCTTGTTGACCGAGAGGCACATTTACCACTAATCTCACTCCTTCATGACAGGACACGCTGAGAGATACATTAATTAACCACTTGTCTCACTCCTTCAGGATCAGACACATTGAGAGACACGTTAACTACTAATCTCATTCCTTCAGGATAAGACACACTGAGAAACACATTATCCACTAGTTTCACTCCTTCAGGACGCCTGAAGGACTGGAGGACGTGTCGAGGTATCCTGAACTCTTCCTCCTAAATACCCGATCTGATCTCTACAGGATCTAAAGAAGGTGGTTGGACTCAACCTGCTGCAGGTCTTCAGGACGGTCGACTAGGTGCTGTTGATGCTGTCTGTTGAATGACTGTTAGTTGACTGTTACACTGTGAGGCTGTCAGCTGAGTGTTTACTGGCTGCCTGTTGGTGGTCCGGCTGTTGGCTGTCAGAGAGCCAGCTGCTGTTGCCATGTATTATCCCCCTACATGGAAGCAATCATCGAGGTCCAATAATCCAAGATATGTTGACCACTGCAGTGTCTAGGGGAAATTATTATTTGGGGAAATATATTATTTAGGGATATACTTTATTATTTGGGGAAATATTATATTATTTAGGGGAAATACTTCATTATTTGGGGAAATATTATATTATTTAGGGATATACTTTATTATTGGGGGAAATATTATATTATTTAGGGATATACTTTATTATTTGCGGAAATATTATATTATTTAGGGGAAATACTTCATTATTTGGGGAAATATTATATTTATTTAGGGATATACTTTATTATTGGGGGAAATATTATATTATTTAGGGATATACTTTATTATTTGCGGAAATATAGTATTTAGGGATATATTTTATTATCTGGGGAAGTATTATATTATTTAGGGATATACTTTATTATTTGGGGAAATACTATGATATTATCTAGGGAAAATACTTTATTATTTGGGAAAATATTATATTATTTAGGGAAATACTTTCTCACTTGGGGAAATATTATATTATTTAGGGATATATTTAATTATTTTGGAAAATATTGTACTATTAAGGGAAATACTTTATTATTTAGGGATATTCTTTATTATTTGGGGAAGAATTTATTATTAATTTAAGACTTTATTATTTAGGTGAAAACTTCATTATTTAGGGAAAAACCTTTATTATTTAGGGGAAAATCTTTATTACTTAAGAAAAGACTTTATTTTAATGTAAACGGCTTTATTTTTTTAGGCAACACCGAAAATAATAATAAAAATAATGATAATACTAACATTAACACTACTACTACTACTAATAATAATAATTATAATAATAATAATAATAATAATTATAATAACATCGATACCATGCCTAACCCTTCTAGGGTAGGGTAGGTGCCTGAGCCCGCGTCTTTAGCTCATAAGACTGTCATTCCCATTTGCTCCCTTGGGGCGGGGATGGCAGACCAGAGAGGCCTAGCTTATGGCTAGGCCTGGGGACAGTTGGTCCCAAAGATGAGGAGGTACTTGTGCCTCCTCCCATGGGAGACTTAGGTCTCAGACACTCCCTAAAGAGGGAGCCAAGGCCGGGCCACCACTTGGAAAAGGCCCGGGCCGGGAGAATACCGGTTAATCTTTAATAATAATAATAATAATAATATAATGTTAAGCGTTAAACCCGTTTGAGAGTCATTCAGAGCAAGGAGCTGCCCAGGCTCGACCCTCCGTCCGCTTATCTCATGACAGCCAGGCCTTTCCCAACGTCCAGTCGAGTTTGTGTGTGGAGTGACGAGAGGATGATGGCTTACCCTTGTAGGTGATACTCAGTGGTTCAAGTTACTACTGGTGGTAGTGGTGGTGGTGGTGGTGGTGGTGGTGGTGGTGGTGGTGGTGGTGGTGGTGGTGGTGGTGGTGGTGGTGGTGATGGTGGTGGTGGTGATGGTGGTGGTGTTTACTCTCTGAGGAAGCGCTCGGAGCTTCAAGTTATTACTCAAGGATGCGACGTTGCAGGATGACATTTGTGAAAGCTTTCAACAGATTACGGGAAAATTCTGAAGAATTTTGTTTCGCCGACTTTAAAATGTGGGAAAAATGAGGCAGGAAGATGCACAAAGGAGAGCTGGACGAAAGGAAGAGAAAGAGGAAGAGGAGACTGAAGAGGAAGAAAAAGAGGAAGACGAGAAGGAATGACACCACACTAATCACTGATGATTAAAACACGTGTCCAACGTGTCCAACGTGTCCAACGTGTCCAACCTAAAGGAATCTTTATCTAAGAGACGTCTCTCCCGCGGTGCAAGCAACCCACCGTCCTTGACATCATTAGTAATTATCTCTGGCTTATATCTCTCCAGAATAGCTAGTAGAAAGGTACTGATGAAGCTGGGATAATGACCACTAAACACCACGTCTAATGAAACTAGTTCTTATATGGATGCAAAAACAATTCAATAGCGATCTGCGTTATCCTGGGCGTGAAATTTGAGTTTATCCGCTGTGATGAACAAGTATTGTGAGGCCAGTTTTATAAAGACTTATTTCCAGAATTTTACAGGTAATTTTGATATATTTTTTGACCATAGTCGGCTACTGAAGTACTCAGTAGCCGTTATACCCAATTTATTTCTTCTTCTGCTTCTTCTTCTTCTTCTTCTTCTTCTTCTTCTTCTTCTTCTTCTTCTTCTTCTTCTTCTTCTTCTTCTTTCTTCTCTTACCCTTCTTCATTCTTCTTCTTCTTCATCTTGCTTCTTCTGCTTCTTATTTCTTTGTTCTTCTTCTTCTTTGTTTCTTCTTGGTTCTTCTTGTTCTCTTCTTTTGCTTCTTCTTCTTCTTCTTCATCTTCTTCTTCTCTTCTGCTTCTTCTTGTTCTTCTTGTTCTTTCTTCTTCTTCTTCTGCTTTTCCTTGTTGTTCTTCTTTGTTCTTCTTCTTCTTGTTCTTTCTTGTTTCTTCTTTTGCTACTTCTTCTTCTCTCCTTCATCTTCTTGCTCTAGCTCTTCTTGTTCTTCTTGTTCTTCTTCTTCTTGTTCTTCTTTCTTGTTCTTCTTTGGTTCTTTCTTTTTGCCTTCTTCATTCTCTCATTCATTCTTTCTTCTTACAAGCCTTCTTGTTCTTGTTCTTCTTGCTTCTTCTTCTTGGTTCTTTCTGTTCATTTGTTCTTGTTCCCTTTTCTTCTTCTTTCATGTTCTTTCATTTTTCTTGTTCTTTCTTGTTCTTTCTTCTTCTTGTTCTTCTTGTTCTTCTTGTTGTTGCTTGCTTCTTCTTCTTTCTTTCTTCTTTTCTTCTTCTTCTGTTGTCTTCTTTCTTCTTCTTGCCTTCATCTTCATCTTTCTTTCTTCTTCAATTCTTTCTTCTTCTTCTTCCCTTCTTTCTTCTTCTTATTATTATTATCATTATTATTATTATTATTAGTTAGTAGTAGTAGTAGTAGCTGCTGTTGTTGCAACATGCTGTAGCAGTAGTAGCATGTTAGTGGTAGTAGTAAGGTTAGTAGTAACTTAGCAGCAGCTTAGCAAGCAGTAGCATTAATAGTAGTAGTAGGTAGTGGTAGTCAGTGCAAGTTGGCTGCCAAGAGTAGTAGCGAGCCCAGCAAGCAGTAGTAGTGAGTAGTTAGTAGGTATTCAAGGTGGTAGTAGGTAGTAGGTGCAGTGAGCAGGCAGCAGGTGGTAGTAGGTAGCATGGTAGTAGGTAGTAGTAGTAGTTGGTAGTAGTAGGTAGTGTGGTAGGTAGGTAGGTAGGTGGTGGTGGTAGGTAGGTAGGCCCAGCGGCGGCAGGTAGGCAAGCCCAGCAAGGTTAAGGCTGGCTGGCAAGGTGGTGAGTAGGTGGCGGCAGGCAGGCAGGCAGCAGCAGCGGTGGTGGTGGTGGTGGTGGTGGTAGGCAGGCAGGCTGCAGGCAGGTAGGTAGGTAGGTAGGTAGGCTGGCTGGTAAGGTGGTAGGTAGGTAGCAGGCAGGCAGGCAGGCAGGCGGTGGTGGTTGGTGGTGGTGGTGGTAGGTAGGTAGGCAGCCAGCAGGCAGGTAGGTAGTAAGGCTGGTGCAGTAGTAGGTAGTAGGCAGTAGGCAGGCAGGCAACGGTGGTGGTGGTGGTATTGGTGGTGGTAGGCAGCAGCAGTAGCATGGCAGTAGCAAGTAGGTAGTAGTAGTAGTAGTAGTAGTAGCATAGGCGTGGTGGTATGGCTGGCAGCAACGGTGGTGGTGGTGTGGTTGCCAGTGGTGGCCGGCAGGCAGGCAGGCAGCAGGCAGGTAGGTAGGCTGGCTGGCTGGTGGTAGGCAGGCAGGCAGGCAAGCAGTAGTGGTAAGGTGGTAGTGGCAGCAGGCAGGCAGGCAGGCAGGCGGTGGTGGTGGTGGTGGCTGGCTGGTGGCAGGCAGGCAGCAGGCAGGTAGGTAGCGCTGGCTGGCTGGCTGGCCGGCAGGCAGGCAGGCAGGCAGCATGGTGGTGGCTGGCTGGTAGCCAGGCAGCAGGCAGGCGGTGGTAGGTAGTAGTAGTAGGTAGTAGTGGGCTGCTGGCTGCGTGGCCGGCCGGCCGGGCAGCAGCAGTGGTAGTAGTAGGTAGTGCTGGCTGGTACAGCAGGCAGCAGGTGCAGCAGTAGTGATTGGCTAGCTGGCTAGCTAGTAGTAGCAGGCAGGCAGCAGGCAGGCGAGCGGTGGTGGTGGTGGTGGTGGTGGTAGGTAGGTAAAGGTGGTAAGGTTGGTGGCTCGGCTGGCTAAGGCGGCGGCAGGCCCAGCAGGCAGTGGACGGTAGGTAGGTAGGTAGGTAGGTAGGTAGGTGGTGGTTGGCTGGCTGGGTTGGCGGCGGCAGGCAGGCAGTAGTAGGTGGCAGTGGCTGGCTGGCTGGCTGCTACAGCAGGCAGGCAGGCAGGCAGGTAGGTAGGTAGGTAGGTAGGTAGGTAGGTAGGTAGGTAGGTAGGTAGCTGGCTGGCTGCTGGTTGGCGGCGGCAGGCAGGGCAGCAGCAGCGGTGGTAAGGTTGGTAGTGGCGTGACAGCAGGTGGTAGTAGGTAGGTAGTGCAGCTGGTTGGCTGGCTGTTAGCAGCAGTAAGCAGTAGTATTAGTAGTAGTAGTAATGTGTGCTAGCTGCTGCAGCAAGAGGATATACCTCATGAAACCTGGACCTAGGCTTGGACCACACCCTGATAAAGCTGGACATATGGCTCAGTTGATAGCTCAGTGCAAGATGTGGAATGAAGGGGAAAAAAGGTGAATAACGTTGGTATTTCCAGGTCAAGACTTGACGACAGCAACCGTAAGTGACGACTGGAGGAGAGGCAGAGACCAGTCTTAGTGATATACAGGGAATACCCATAATTCTGGAACCATAGACCAAATTACAAAACAAACGCCGGCTTCTTATGTCAACTAAAACATTAATTTATAGTCCTTAATTGGCATTACATATATACCCAGAGGGGTTGAGGTTTGCTTTATAGGGTTGTTACGCTGGGTTGCTCTGTGAGAGCTTCTTTTTCTATGCAGTACCCACAATAGATAGACCTCAGCACATTACACCCGAAGTAGATGTTGACTGTCTTGCAGAAAGACACAGAGCAGAGCTCTGAGTAGAGCTTAATCACCTCTTGACAAAGCTCTACCCAGGACGAATCGTGTCTGTGTGCAATACCTGGAGATAACATTGAGCAAAGAGTTAGAGAAAAGCTGAGAGAAAGGAAAGAAAGACGCGACGGCGTTCATTTCGAGTCCACCGCTCGAGGCCCCAGCAGGCAGGTGGCGGCCATTGTGGTGATAACAACAACAATAATAATGCCGGAGGAACAATGCTGGGCTCCAGCAATCTGAGACGCTCGCCCACCTAACACACATATGTCATGACCAATAACACCAGTCCTAGTCGCTTCTGAATCTTCAGTTCTTGCGGATAAGGTAAGAAGAAAGAGAGAGAAGGGAGGAGAGAAGAAGAAGAAACACAACCTTCTTAGTGCTGGAGAGAACACCGCCGCCTTCATGATTATGGGGAAATACTCTGAAGGTCCTCAGAAGGTCTTCATGGCCTCAGAATCCTTCTCCTTCTGGAGATCCTCAATAAGGTGCCTCCTAAGTTCTTCAGTAGTATCCCAGGAGCTCGTGACAAGGAGTGCCAGAAATATCCAGGAGAGTGCCTCTGGATTAAAGACTGCGCGCCCTCTCTGCAAAGTAGTTTACCATTGGTGCCTCAGTGTAAGTTTTCTTCAGGGTTTAAGTGAAGGCTTAATTTAAGACACGTTTTATGTGACACTGAGCGAGTTTCCCAGACCACGAAGAAAACGGGGAGACAACTGCCAGCATCTCAGCATCACCAGAGATGAACATGACCCAGAGGATGCTGGGAGCTGAGATGCTGATTGATGCTGGGAGCTGAGATGTTGAGTTATGCTGGGGGCTGAGATGTAGAGTGTTAAATAATAGTGATATTCTCTTGTTAATATTTTATTGTTTTCTTATTACCTTTCCCTTTTCGCACGATCCTCTCTTCCTTTCGTTACCCACTCTCTCTCTCTCTCTCTCTCTCTCTCTCTCTCTCTCTCTCTCTCGTTTAATTAACACTTACTGATACTCCACCTTTAATGATGAGAGTTCCTTCATATATTTTGCAAGCTAAGAGGTCTTGTTTAGCTTCACTTCG
>NW_027195463.1:110000-132500 GCF_038502225.1 Cherax quadricarinatus | reverse complement strand
ATATATATATATATATATATATATATATATATATATATATATATATATATATACACAGTATATATTTATTATATTTACAGATAGTTATTCTGAAAAGAAACTCTGCGGTTTTCACCACCCACATTTACCTATCAAAACGTAGATTACTGGCCACATAACGCAGCAATACGCATCAAGACATGATTTTCGACATTGACGTCCACTCTGCGGTGTGACCATTGACCTGTGAAGGGTCTAGAGGGGGGGGGAAGGAGGCTGGGAGTAAGCTAGGGGGTCAGAGTGAAGGGGTCAGCGACGGGGATACACATTTTTAATGATATGGTAACAGTGGTCGGAATGGTTCCCAACCTCGGCTCACCTCTTCACTGTTCCATGCTTTATTCCATTGCATCTCTCTCTCTCTCTCGTCATGATGATTTACCAACAATAAATCCTTTACTTTGCAACATTTTTTGCCGGTTAAGCCAAGCTTGCAAGTTATTATTAAAAAGGGCAGCATTTTACACACCAGCGGATTAAAAAAGACATTAAAAATATGAAAATTTCAATGCTGTGAATGACCCTTTTTCCAACACACTCGGGTTTAGCGCTTCATGAGTCTGTCTAGCTGGTGTGTGGTGGGGGAGATGACAGGGACGAGGATAAGGTGAGACCGTGAGAGAGAGAGAGAGAGAGAGAGAGAGAGAGAGAGAGAGAGAGAGAGAGAGAGAGAGAGAGAGAGAGAGAGAGAGAGAGAGAGAGAGAGAGAGAGAGAAGAGAGAGAGAGAGAGAGAGAAAGAAAGAGAGAGAGAGAGAGAGAGTCACAAGGAAGCACAATCAGAAAATAGCCGTTCGTAATGCACAGACTGCAGGCGATGGGGGGCTGGGGTCTCCTCATTAATCCCACCCTCAAGAGCTCGAAGTTAAGGGGGGACTCCCCTCATTAAACCCACCCTGAAGAGCTCGAAGTTAAGGGGGGACTCCCCTCATTAATCCCACCCTGAAGAGCTCGAAGTTAAGGGGGGACTCCCCTCATTAATCCCACCCTCAACAACACAACTTTCACACAGCTGCAAGATCAGTGTTCTCCAGAGGCCGGATAACCGTGCTCACTGATCCGGGTATTTGAATCCGGATTATATCATCGTCAAGAGAAACTCCTTCCCCCGAGGCTCGTTCGTCAGCGCCAGGCGCATTCCCCAAGGATTACTAAGCCCCGTGTCTTGTGCCTGTAAACACTGACTTATCCAGCTTCCAGGTGGATTGATATCGGATAAATACTGGTTGGATTCTTACATATTATTATTTTTTTTTTAACTTTTCTCTTACGCTTACTTATTCATTTTCATCGTCTTCACTCTTTTCCTGTTCTTATTTAACGATTTCTAATATTCCTCACTGTTTACTATCCTTCCAGATGGATAGGGAGTGTTTACACCAACGACAACAATAACGACAATAATAACAACAACAACAGCAACAATAACAATGACAGCGACAACAACAACAACAACAACAATAACAACAACAATGACAGCGACAGTAACAACAACAATAACAGCAACGACAACAGCAATAACAACAACAACAATAACAACAACAATGACAGCGGCAGTAACAACAACAATAACAGCAACGACAACAGCAATAACAACAACAACAATAACAACAACAATGACAGCGACAGTAACAACAACAATAACAGCAACGACAACAGCAATAACAACAACAACAATAACAACAACAATGACAGCGACAGTAACAACAACAATAACAGCAACGACAACAGCAATAACAACAACAACAATAGGCTCAGCGTGGGGGCCCACTGATGAGAAAAGTTTACATTTATCCAGTCCACAATGACTGGGTAAATAAGGAAGAAAAAAACTAACTACTCTCTCTCTCTCTCTCTCTCTCTCTGACAGGTGCTAGAAAGGGACAAGAGACGGGCAGATCTCCGTCTCGTAGCGGACTAAACGCTTCTGTTGACAAGCAATTGTAGCTCATATATTTTGTGGATGTAGCAGAGGCATCACCCCGGCGAAAGGATTAGGCAGGAGTAGGCACCATAGTGCCAATATTACCCGGGATGGCACCTTGAATAAGGTGTCAAAAGGGACATTGATGGTGCTAAGAGAGGGAGAGAGAGAGAGAGAGAGAGAGAGAGAGAGAGAGAGAGAGAGAGACAGACAGACAGACAGACAGACAGACAGTCTATACGATGTATGTTCCAGAAACGTGTAAGACAGAGTGTAACTTAAGAAACACTCGACAATAAGCCTCATTTGAGAGAGTGAGAGAGAACAGTAAGGGCTTAACCCCTCAACAGGTGCGGTAGGGGGGGTCACCTGAATACAACAGGTGGCAGGAGTCATTATCTGGGTACAACAGGTGTGTGTAAGGGGTCATAAACATTATCACCAACAGTAACAATAACAAAAAAATAATCATAGTCTTGTATTCTCTCTCTCTCTCTCTCTCTCTCTCTCTCTCTCTCTCTCTCTCTCTCTCTCTCTCTCTCTCTCTCTCTCTCTCTCTCTCTCTCTCTCTCTCTCTCTGTTTCTGTCTGTATGTCTGTCTGTCTGCCCCTCTCTCTCTCTCTCTCTGTTTCTGTCTGTCTGTCTGTCTGTCTGTCTGTCTCTCTCTCTCTCTCTCTCTCTCTCTCTCTCTCTCTCTCTCTCTCTCTCTCTCTCTCTCTCTCTCTCACTGTAGGGGTTAACAAACTCCCTCAATGTACACATTTATCTACCTGCTAATGTTTCTTTAATGGAATGGTTGCAGCGCCTCACCTCCTCATTATTTTCTCATTATCAGGCAAACGAGCGTAGCTGATGGTGGTGAGGGACATGAGGGCAGATGAGGGAAGAGGAGAAGATGAAGGAGAGGGGAGGAACTAGGGACGGGGGGTTCTTGGAGGCGGGATGAATGATGCTGGTACACACACACACACACACACAGAAGTAAGACACGAGAGAGAGGGTTGGGTAGATTGCGTTTTCCTAGACTGCAGGAAGGCCTTTGACACAGTTCCCCACAAGAGATTAGTGCAGAAGCTGGAGGATCAGGCACACATAAAAGGAAGGGCACTGCAATGGATAAGGGAATACCTGACAGGGAGGCAGCAACGAGTCATGGTACGTGAAGAGGTATCACAGTGGGCGCCTGTTACGAGCGGGGTCCCACAGGGGTCAGTTCTAGGACCAGTGCTATTTTTGATATATGTGAACGACATGATGGAAGGAATAGACTCTGAAGTGTCCCTGTTCGCAGATGACGTGAAGTTGATGAGAAGAATTAAATCGGACGAGGATGAGGCAGGACTGCAAAGAGACCTGGAGAGGCTGGACATGTGGTCCAGTAACTGGCTCCTCGAATTCAATCCAGCCAAATGCAAAGTCATGAAGATTGGGGAGGGGCAAAGAAGACCGCAGACAGAATATAGGCTAGGTGGACAAAGACTACAGACCTCACTCAGGGAGAAAGACCTTGGGGTGACCATAACACCGAGTACATCACCGGAGGCACACATCAACCAAATAACCGCTGCAGCATACGGGCGCCTGGCAAACCTGAGAATAGCGTTCCGATACCTCAATAAGGAATCGTTCAAGACACTGTACACTGTGTATGTTAGGCCCATACTGGAGTATGCAGCACCAGTCTGGAACCCACACCTGGTCAAGCACGTCAAGAAGTTAGAGAAAGTACAAAGGTTTGCAACAAGGCTAGTCCCAGAGCTCAAGGGAATGTCGTACGAGGAAAGGTTAAGGGAAATCGGACTGACGACACTGGAGGACAGAAGGGTCAGGGGAGACATGATAACGACATACAAGATACTGCGGGGAATAGATAAGGTGGACAGAGATAGGATGTTCCAGAGAGGGGACACAGGGACAAGGGGTCACAACTGGAAGCTGAAGACTCAGACGAGTCACAGGGACGTTAGGAAGTATTTCTTCAGTCATAGAGTTGTCAGCAAGTGGAATAGCCTAGCAAATGAAGTAGTGGAGGCAGGAACCATACATAGTTTTAAGAAGAGGTATGACAAAGCTCAGGAAGCAGAGAGAGAGAGGATCCAGTAGCGATCAGTGAAGAGGCGGGGCCAGGAGCTGAGTCTCGACCCCTGCAACCACAATTAGGTGAGTACAATTAGGTGAGTACACACACACACACACACACACACACACACACACACACAGGAGGGTCAGGGGAGAGATGATAACGACATATAAAATACTGCGCGGAATAGACAAGGTGGACAAAGACAGGATGTTCCAGAGATGGGACACAGACACAAGAGGTCACAATTGGAAGTTGAAGACTCAGATGAATCGAAGGGATGTTAGGAAGTATTTCTTCAGTCATAGAGTAGTCAAGTCGTGGAATAGTCTAGAAAGTGAAGTAGTGGAGGCGGGAACCATACATAGTTTTAAGGCGAGGTATGATATAGCTCATGTAGCAGGGAGAGAGAGGACCTAGTAGCAATCAGTGAAGAGGCGGGGCCAGGAGCTATGACTCGACCCCTGCAACCACAAATAGGTGAGTACAAATAGGTGAGTACACACACACACACACACACACACACACACACACACACACGCACACACACACACTGTCTCTTACAGTAATATCTGTCGCATCACCCCTCAACCAGCCTCTTGGTTACCATGACAACCATCAACTAGCCTCTTGGTTGTCAATACAACCCCTCAACTTGCCTCTTGTTTACCATTAAGACGGAAGCATCACCATGACAACCCCTCAACCATATTCTTGGTTGCCATGACAAAACGTCAACCAGCCTCTTGGTTACCATTAGGACGGAATCATCACCATGACAACCCCTCAACCAGCCTCTTGGTTACCATGACAACCATGTCTCCGACCAGCTGAAGTTATTGCTTACTGTATATGAGAATAAGAGGGGAAATAAATTTTAATCAAGTAGGGAGCCTTATCTTTCCCCCTCTTCTTCCTCCTTTTTATTTTTCTCTTCTCTTCTGTCTCTCCTTTCATTATTCCTCTCTTCTTTTCTTGCTGTACTTTATCTTCTCTTCCTCTTCTGCATATTCTCTCCTCTCTCATCAAGATACCACCCTCCGGTTACCTCCCACGTACGTATCTCCCAGGTACGTGCCTCCCACGTGCGTACCCCCTACGTGCGTACCTCCCACGTACCTCCCACGTACTACCTCTGCAACATCTGGTTGATCAACAATTCAACAATCTTCGTCTCTCGCTCCGTGAAAACGCTGCTAGTCCAGCTATTAAATATTAATTGACACCTTCATGTTTCAACACTGTTGGCCTTGTGTTGTTGAGACTATATATATATATATATACATAAATATATATATATCAATATATATATAAATTTATATAAATATATATATGTATATATATATATATATATATATAAATACATATACATATATAAATATATATATATAAATATATATATATATAAATACATATATATGGTTGGTGCAATTATTTAATAAATGTATGGAAGAGGGTAAGGTACCTAGGGATTGGCAGAGAGCATGCATAATTCCTTTGTATAAAGGCAAAGGGGATAAAAGAGAGTGCAAAAATTATAGGGGGATAAGTCTGTTGAGTGTACCTGGTAAAGTGTATGGTAGAGTTATAATTGAAAGAATTAAGAGTAAGACGGAGAATAGGATAGCAGATGAACAAGGAGGCTTTAGGAAAGGTAGGGGGTGTGTGGACCAGGTGTTTACAGTGAAACATATAAGTGAACAGTATTTAGATAAGGCTAAAGAGGTCTTTGTGGCATTTATGGATTTGGAAAAGGCGTATGACAGGGTGGATAGGGGGGCAATGTGGCAGATGTTGCAAGTGTATGGTGTAGGAGGTAGGTTACTGAAAGCAGTGAAGAGTTTTTACGAGGATAGTGAGGCTCAAGTTAGAGTATGTAGGAAAGAGGGGAATTTTTTCCCAGTAAAAGTAGGCCTTAGACAAGGATGTGTGATGTCACCGTGGTTGTTTAATATATTTATAGATGGGGTTGTAAGAGAAGTAAATGCGAGGGTCTTGGCAAGAGGCGTGGAGTTAAAAGATAAAGAATCACACACAAAGTGGGAGTTGTCACAGCTGCTCTTTGCTGATGACACTGTGCTCTTGGGAGATTCTGAAGAGAAGTTGCAGAGATTGGTGGATGAATTTGGTAGGGTGTGCAAAAGAAGAAAATTAAAGGTGAATACAGGAAAGAGTAAGGTTATGAGGATAACAAAAAGATTAGGTGATGAAAGATTGAATATCAGATTGGAGGGAGAGAGTATGGAGGAGGTGAACGTATTCAGATATTTGGGAGTGGACGTGTCAGCGGATGGGTCTATGAAAGATGAGGTGAATCATAGAATTGATGAGGGAAAAAGAGTGAGTGGTGCACTTAGGAGTCTGTGGAGACAAAGAACTTTGTCCTTGGAGGCAAAGAGGGGAATGTATGAGAGTATAGTTTTACCAACGCTCTTATATGGGTGTGAAGCGTGGGTGATGAATGTTGCAGCGAGGAGAAGGCTGGAGGCAGTGGAGATGTCATGTCTGAGGGCAATGTGTGGTGTGAATATAATGCAGAGAATTCGTAGTTTGGAAGTTAGGAGGAGGTGCGGGATTACCAAAACTGTTGTCCAGAGGGCTGAGGAAGGGTTGTTGAGGTGGTTCGGACATGTAGAGAGAATGGAGCGAAACAGAATGACTTCAAGAGTGTATCAGTCTGTAGTGGAAGGAAGGCGGGGTAGGGGTCGGCCTAGGAAGGGTTGGAGGGAGGGGGTAAAGGAGGTTTTGTGTGCGAGGGGCTTGGACTTCCAGCAGGCATGCGTGAGCGTGTTTGATAGGAGTAAATGGAGACAAATGGTTTTTAATACTTGACGTGCTGTTGGAGTGTGAGCAAAGTAACATTTATGAAGGGATTCAGGGAAACCGGCAGGCCGGACTTGAGTCCTGGAGATGGGAAGTACAGTGCCTGCACTCTGAAGGAGGGGTGTTAATGTTGCAGTTTAAAAACTGTAGTGTAAAGCACCCTTCTGGCAAGACAGTGATGGAGTGAATGATGGTGAAAGTTTTTCTTTTTCGGGCCACCCTGCCTTGGTGGGAATCGGCCGGTGTGATAATAAAATAAAAATATATATTTCAACAAATCGGCCGTCTCCCACCGAGGCAGGGTGACCCAAAAAAGAAAGAAAATCCCCAAAAAGAAAATACTTTCATCATCATTCAACACTTTCACCACACTAACACATTATCACTGCTTTTGCAGAGGTGCTCAGAATACAACAGTTTAGAAGCCTATACGTATAAAGATACACAACATATCCCTCCAAACTGCCAATATCCCAAACCCCTCCTTTAAAGTGCAGGCATTGTACTTCCCATTTCCAGGACTCAAGTCCGACTATATGAAAATAACCGGTTTCCCTGAATCCCTTCACTAAATATTACCCTGCTCACACTCCAACAGATCGTCAGGTCCCAAGTATCATTCGTCTCCATTCACTCCTATCTAACACGCTCATGCTCGCTTGCTGGAAGTCCAAGCCCCTCGCCCACAAAACCTCCTTTACCCCCTCTTTCCAACCCTTTCGAGGACGACCCCTACCCCTCTTTCCTTCCCCTATAGATTTATATGCTTTCCATGTCATTCTACTTTGATCCATTCTCTCTAAATGACCAAACCACCTCAACAACCCCTCTTCTGCCCTCTGACTAATGCTTTTATTAACTCCACACCTTCTCCTAATTTCCACACTCCGAATTTTCTGCATAATATTTACACCACACATTGCCCTTAGACAGGACATCTCCACTGCCTTCAACCGTCTCCTCGCTGCTGCATTTACCACCCAAGCTTCACATCCATATAAGAGTGTTGGTACTACTATACTTTCATACATTCCCTTCTTTGCCTCCATAGATAACGTTTTTTGACTCCACATATACCTCAACGCACCACTCACCTTTTTTCCCTCATCAATTCTATGATTAACCTCATCCTTCATAAATCCATCCGCCGACACGTCAACTCCCAAGTATCTGAAAACATTCACTTCTTCCATACTCCTCCTCCCCAATTTGATATCCATTTTTTCTTTATCTAAATCATTTGATACCCTCATCACCTTACTCTTTTCTATGTTCACTTTCAACTTTCTACCTTTACACACATTCTCAAACTCATCCACTAACCTTTGCAATTTTTCTTTAGAATCTCCCATAAGCACAGTATCATCAGCAAAAAGTAACTGTGTCAATTCCCATTTTGAATTTGATTCCCCATAATTTAATCCCACCCCTCTCCCGAACACCCTAGCATTTACTTCCTTTACAACCCCATCTATAAATATATTAAACAACCATGGTGACATACACATCCCTGTCTAAGACCTACTTTTACCGGGAAGTATTCTCCCTCTCTTCTACACACCCTAACCTGAGCCTCACTCTCCTCATAAAAGCTCTTTACAGCATTTAGTAACTTACCACCTATTCCATAAACTTGCAACATTTGCCACATTGCTCCTCTATCCACTCTATCATATGCCTTTTCTAAATCCATAAATGCAATAAAAACTTCCCTACCTTTATCTAAATACTGTTCACATATATGCTTCAATGTAAACACTTGATCTACACATCCCCTACCCACTCTGAAGCCTCCTTGCTCATCCGCAATTCTACATTCTGTCTTACCTCTAATTCTTTCAATTATAACTCTACCGTATACTTTTCCTGGTATACTCAGTAAACTTATTCCTCTATAATTTTTACAATCTCTTTTGTCCCCTTTCCCTTTATATAAAGGGACTATACATGCTCTCTGCCAATCCCTACATGCTCTCTGCCAATCCCTAGGTACCTTCCCCTCTTTCATACATTTATTAAACAAAAGTACCAACCACTCCAACACTATATTCCCCCCTGCTTTTCACATTTCTGTCATGATCCCATCAGTTCCAGCTGCTTTACCCCCTTTCATTCTACGTAATGCCTCACGTACCTCCACCACACTTACATTCTGCTCTTCTTCACTCCTAAAAGATGGTATACCTCCCTGACCAGTGCATGAAATTACCACCTCCCTTTCTTCCTCAACATTTAAAAGTTCCTCAAAATATTCTCGCCATCTACCTAATACCTCCCTCTCCCCATCTACTAACTCCCCTACTCTGTTTTTAACTGACAAATCCATACTTTCCCTAGGCTTTCTTGACTTGTTTAACTCACTCCAAAATTTTTTCTTATTTTCATTAAAATTTCTTGACAGTGCCTCTCCCACTCTTTCATCTGCTCTCCTTTTGCACTCTCTCACCACTCTCTTCACCTTTCTTTTACTCTCCATATACTCTGCTCTTCTTATAACACTTCTGCTTTGTAAAAACCTCTCGTAAGCTACCTTTTTCTCTTTTATCACACCCTTTACTTCATCATTCCACCAATCACTCCTCTTTCCTCCTGCCCCCACCCTCCTATAATCACAAACTTCTGCCCCACATTCTAATACTGCATTTTTAAAACTATTCCAACCCTCTTCAACCCCCCCACTACTCATCCTTGCACTAGCCCACCTTTCTGCCAATAGTCGCTTATATCTCGCCCGAACTTCCTCCTCCCTTAGTTTATACACTTTCACCTCCCTCTTACTTGTTGTTGCCACCTTCCTCTTTTCCCATCTACCTCTTACTCTAACTGTAGCTACAACTAAATAATGATCTGATATATCAGTTGCCCCTCTATAAACATGTACATCCTGGAGCCTACCCATCAACCTTTTATCCACCAATACATAATCTAACAAACTACTTTCATTACGTGCTACATCATACTTTGTATATTTATTTATCCTCTTTTTCATAAAATATGTATTACTTATTACCAAATTTCTTTCTACACAGCTCAATTAAAGGCTCCCCATTTACATTTACCCCTGGCACCCCAAATTTAACTACTACCTCCATAACATTTTTACCCACTTTAGCATTGAAATCCCCAACCACCATTACTCTCACACTTGATTCAAAACTCCCCACGCATTCACTCAACATTTCCCAGAATCTCTCTCTCTCCTCTACACTTCTTTCTTCTCCAGGTGCATACACGCTTATTATAACCCACTTTTCACATCCAATCTTTATTTTACTCCACATAATCCTTGAATTTATGCATTTGTAGTCCCTCTTTTCCTGCCATAGCTTATCCTTCAACATTATTGCTACTCCTTCTTTAGCTCTAACTCTATTTGAAACCCCTGACCTAATCCCATTTATTCCTCTCCATTGAAACTCTCCCACCCCCTTCAGCTTTGTTTCACTTAAAGCCAGGACATCCAGCTTCTTCTCATTCGTAACATCCACAATCATCTCTTTCTTATCATTTGCACAACATCCACGCACATTCAGACTTCCCACTTTGACAATTTTATATATATACATATACTTTTTTGCAACGTAATATTAATGTATCTTAATCAGATGAACTTTTGCCTTTCAATATCTTTTTAGAAAATATCACCCATAAATGAAAAAAAAAAGTGCGAAAACAAGTAACTTGAATACATATTGCATGTAATATTAATAAGAAATAAAACAGGTTACAGCATCATTGTATACATGTTTGTACATATATTACTACTTACTGCTTAGAATAAACCGAAGTTGCAGTTTGTTTTTGTTTCTGCTGGCAGTATACAGTTCCTGCATAACTTTGATTGCACGTTTAGCACACTGATTACTTCTTGGTATACTGAGTGTGGACGGTTCCTGCTTCCAGTGATTTTTCAATGAGTTCAGTGTTTTTTTGTAAGGGTCCAATATTTCTGACAAATTCTTGAAGTTATTTTCATGGTACATCTGATCAGTAAACCAATAATCTGTCCAGGTGTATGAAATAAATCTTCATATCTTCTACGAAGTCTTCCATCTTGTAGGTATAATAATAAATGCAAGAATACATAGAATGGCTCTTGGATTCCACATCGCATTGCTGATGTTTGGTATTTTCTGAAAGTAAATCAAAGGAAAGGGCATTTTCTCTTCAAAGAATCTAAATACTCGTGTTAAATAGTAGAAAATCTTCGTATCTCTCCATCCTCATTTATGGAGGATCTCTTCTGTTCCATTAACAAACTGTGCCTTTAGTTCCTCATAATTCTTCTTCACCAGTTGGGACACAAATTTATACTCGATATTTGGAACAACTGTGAAATACATTGCAATAATGATAACAACAATACTAGACGCCAGTTTGTAATTTTCTGAGTTGCTACTTTTATGAGTAGTAACGCTGATGTATGGTGATTCATAGTTTTTATTTAAGGTTGACCTTTTCTGAAAACTGAGAGGAATTACCGACTTTTCATTGTTTAACAAAAGTTCATCGATTTATGACACAGATGTTTTATTTGGAAGAAAAGTAGCAAGTTATAACCCTAAATATAAGCATGCAATAACATCACAATAAATTGATGATATCACAATATGCAAAACGACAACTGTAATATATATATATATATATATATATATATATATATATATATATATATATATATATATATATATATATATATATATATATATATATATATATATATATATATATATATATATATATATATATATATATATATATATATATATATATATATATATATATATATATATATATAGAATCAGAGCAAAAGAAGGAGTAGCAATAATGTTGAAGGATAAGCTATGGCAGGAAAAGAGGGACTATAAATGTATTAATTCAAGGATTATGTGGAGTAAAATAAAGATTGGATGTGAAAAGTGGGTTATAGTAAGCGTGTATGCACCTGGAGAAGAGAGAAGTGTAGAGGAGAGAGAGAGATTTTGGGAAATGTTGAGTGAATGCGTGGGGAGTTTTGAATCAAGTGTGAGAGTAATGGTGGTTGGGGATTTCAATGCTAAAGTGGGTAAAAATGTTATGGAAGGAGTAGTAGGTAAATTTGGGGTGCCAGGGGTAAATGTAAATGGGGAGCCTTTAATTGAGCTATGTGTAGAAAGAAATTTGGTAATAAGTAATACATATTTTATGAAAAAGAGGATAAATAAATATACAAGGTATGATGTAGCACGTAATGAAAGTAGTTTGTTAGATTATGTATTGGTGGATAAAAGGTTGATGGATAGGCTCCAGGATGTACATGTTTATAGAGGGGCAACTGATATATCAGATTATTATTTAGTTGTAGCTACAGTTAGAGTAAGAGGTAGATGGGAAAAGAGGAAGGTGGCAACAACAAGTAAGAGGGAGGTGAAAGTGTATAAACTAAGGGAGGAGGAAGTTCGGGCGAGATATAAGCGACTGTTGGCAGAAAGGTGGGCTAGAGCAAAGATGAGTAATGGGGGGGTTGAAGAGGGTTGGAATAGTTTTAAAAATGCAGTATTAGAATGTGGGGCAGAAGTTTGTGGTTATAGGAGGGTGGGGGCAGGTGGAAAGAGGAGTGATTGGTGGAATGATGAAGTAAAGGGTGTGATAAAAGAGAAAAAGTTAGCTTATGAGAGGTTTTTACAAAGCAGAAGTGTTATAAGAAAAGCAGAGTATATGGAGAGTAAAAGAAAGGTGAAGAGAGTGGTGAGAAAGTGCAAAAGGAGAGCAGATGATAGAGTGGGAGAGGCACTGTCAAGAAATTTTAATGAAAATAAGAAAAAATTTTGGAGTGAGTTAAATAAGTTAAGAAAGCCTAGGGAAAGTATGGATTTGTCAGTTAAAAATAGAGTAGGGAAGTTAGTAGATGGGGAGAGGGAGGTATTAGGCAGATGGCGAGAATATTTTGAGGAACTTTTAAATGTTGAGGAAGAAAGGGAGGCGGTAATTTCATGCACTGGCCAGGGAGGTATACCATATTTTAGGAGTGAAGAAGAGCAGGATGTAAGTGTGGGGAGGTACGTGAGGCATTACGTAGAATGAAAGGGGGTAAAGCAGCTGGAACTGATGGGATCATGACAGAAATGTTAAAAGCAGGGGAAGATATAGTGTTGGAGTGGTTGGTACTTTTGTTTAATAAATGTATGAAAGAGGGGAAGGTACCTAGGGATTGGCGGAGAGCATGTATAGTCCCTTTATATAAAGGGAAAGGGGACAAAAGAGATTGTAAAAATTATAGAGGAATAAGTTTATTGAGTATACCAGGAAAAGTGTATGGTAGGGTTATAATTGAAAGAATTAGAGGCAAGACAGAATGTAGGATTGCGGATGAGCAAGGAGGCTTCAGAGTGGGTAGGGGATGTGTAGATCAAGTGTTTACATTGAGCATATATGTGAACAGTATTTAGATAAAGGTAGGGAAGTTTTTATTGCATTTATGGATTTAGAAAAGGCATATGATAGAGTGGATAGAGGAGCAATGTGGCAAATGTTGCAAGTTTATGGAATAGGTGGTAAGTTACTAAATGCTGTAAAGAGCTTTTATGAGGAGAGTGAGGCTCAGGTTAGGGTGTGTAGAAGAGAGGGAGACTACTTCCCGGTAAAAGTAGGTCTTAGACAGGGATGGTAATGTCACCATGGTTGTTTAATATATTTATAGATGGGGTTGTAAAAGAAGTAAATGCTAGGGTTTTCGGGAGAGGGGTGGGATTAAATTATGGGGAATCAAATTCAAAATGGGAATTGACACAGTTACTTTTTGCTGATGATACTGTGCTTATGGGAGATTCTAAAGAAAAATTGCAAAGGTTAGTGGATGAGTTTGGGAATGTGTAAAGGTAGAAAGTTGAAAGTGAACATAGAAAAGAGTAAGGTGATGAGGGTATCAAATGATTTAGATAAAGAAAAAATGGATATCAAATTGGGGAGGAGGAGTATGGAAGAAGTGAATGTTTTCAGATACTTGGGAGTTGACGTGTCGGCGGATGGATTTATGAAGGATGAGGTTAATCATAGAATTGATGAGGGAAAAAAGGTGAGTGGTGCATTGAGGTATATGTGGAGTCAAAAAACGTTATCTATGGAGGCAAAGAAGGGAATGTATGAAAGTATAGTAGTACCAACACTCTTATATGGGTGTGAAGCTTGGGTGGTAAATGCAGCAGCGAGGAGACGGTTGGAGGCAGTGGAGATGTCCTGTTTAAGGGCAATGTGTGGTGTAAATATTATGCAGAAAATTCGGAGTGTGGAAATTAGGAGAAGGTGTGGAGTTATTAAAAGTATTAGTCAGAGGGCTGAAGAGGGGTTGTTGAGGTGGTTTGGTCATTTAGAGAGAATGGATCAAAGTAGAATGACATGGAAAGCATATAAATCTATAGGGACAGGAAGGCGAGGTAGGGGTCGTCCTCGAAAGGGTTGGAGAGAGGGGGTAAAGGAGGTTTTTGTGGGCAAGAGGCTTGGACTTCCAGCAAGCGTGCATGAGCGTGTTAGATATGAGTGAATGGAGACGAATGATACTTGGGGCCTGACGATCTATTGGAGTGTGAGCAGGGTAATATATAGTGAAGGGATTCAGGGTAACTGGTTATTTTCATATAGTCGGACTTGAGTCCTGGAAATGGGAAGTACAATGCCTGCACTTTAAAGGAGTGGTTTGGAATATTGGCAGTTTGGAGGGATATGTTGTGTATCTTTATACGTATATGCTTCTAAACTGTTGTGTTCTGAGCACCTCTGCAAAAACAGTGGTTATGTGTGAGTGTGGTGAAAGTGTTGAATGATGATGAAAGCATTTTCTTTTTGGGGATTTTCTTTCTTTTTTGGGTCACCCTGCCTCGGTGGGACACGGCCAACTTGTTGAAAAAAAAAATATATATATATGTATATATATATATATATATATATATATATATATATATATATATATATATATATATACATATATATATATATATATATATATATATATATATATATATATATATATATATATATATATATATATATATATATATATATATATATATATATATATATATATATATTTATTTATTTATTTATTATATTATTATTTTTTTATTATTAGCACACTGGCCGATTCCCACCAAGGCAGGGTGGCCCGAAAAAGAAAAACTTTCACCATCATTCACTCCATCACTGTCTTGCCAGAAGGGTGCTTTACACTACAGTTTTTAAATTGCAACATTAACACTCCTCCTTCAGAGTGCAGGCACTGTACTTCCCATCTCCAGGACTCAAGTCCGGCCTGCCAGTTTCCATTAATCACTTCATAAATGTTACTTTGCTCACACTCCAGCAGCACGTCAAGTATTAAAAACCATTTGTCTCTATTCACTCCTATCAAACACGCTCACGCATGTCTGCTGGAAGTCCAAGCCCCTCGCACACAAAACCTCCTTTACCCACTCCCTCCAACCTTTCCTAGGCCGACCCCTACCCAGCCTTCCTTCCACTACAGACTGATACACTCTTGAAGTCATTCGGTTTCGGTACATTCTCTCTACATGTCCGAACCACCTCAACAACCCTTCCTCAGCCCTCTGGACAACAGTTTTGGTAATCCCGCACCTCCTCCTGACTTCCAAACTACGAATTCTCTGCATTATATTCACACCACACATTGCCCTCAGACATGACATCTCCATTGCCTCCAGCCTTCTCCTCGCTGCAACATTCATCACCCATACTTCACACCCATGTAAGAGCGTTGGTAAAACTATACTCTCATACATTCCCCTCTTTGCCTCCAAGGACAAAGTTCTTTGTCTCCACAGACTCCTAAGTGCACCACTCACCCTTTTCCCCTCATCAATTCTATGATTCACCTCATCGTTCATAGACCCATCCGCTGACACGTCCACTCCCAAATATCTGAATACATTCACCTCCTCCATACTCTCTCCCTCCAATCTGATATCCAATCTTTCATCACCTAATCTTTTTGTTATCCTCATAACCTTACTCTTTCCTGTATTCACTTTTAATTTTCTTCTTTTGTACACCCTACCAAATTCATCCACCAATCTTTGCAACTTCTCTTCAGAATCTCCCATATTCATATATATATATATATATATATATATATATATATATATATATATATATATATATATATATATATATATATATATATATATATATATATATATATATATATATATATATATATATATATATATATATATATATATATGTAATAGTAATAAAAATAGTAAAAAAAATAATAATAATGATAACAATAATAATAATAATAATAACAATAATAATAATAAATAATAATAATAATAATAATAATAATAATAATAATAATAATAATAATAATAATGATAATAATGACAGGGCAATGTATAATACTCCTTCGTTTATTTATTAGCAAAGTTCACCGCTCCACTGACTGGCTCTCTTTTCTGTCTGTCTGTCTGTCTGTCTGTCTGTCTGTCTGTCTGTCTGTCTGTCTGTCTGTCTGTCTGTCTGTCTGTCTGTCTGTCTGTCTGTCTCTCTCTCTGTCTCTCTCTCTCTCTCTCTCTCTCTCTCTCTCTCTCTCTCTCTCTCTCTCTCTCTCTCTCTCTCTCTCTCTCTCTCTCTCTCTCTCTCTCTCTCTCTCTCTCTCTCTCTCTCTCTCTCTCTCTCTCTCTCTCTCTCTTTTAAGTGAACTAATTAATATGGAAACGAGCGAGCGCTATTTCACTAAGCATCAACATCCGCACCAAAAAAACTCCTCTTAAAATAAAAGACTGTCGTCTTTTGATGAGCGCAGTAGAGTCCCAAATAATATCGCTAATTATCTCTGTGAAAGAATGCTCTTGACTAAGAGATCCGCCAGTCGACGGCTGTTTCAAGAGGGTAATTAAGGGACGGCTGAATGGATTTAATTACTTGTTGTTGGTTAATGGATTACGTCTAAGGCCTAAGTTTGTGGGTTGTTAACGGTGTATATATATATATATATATATATATATATATATATATATATATATATATATATATATATATATATATATATATATATATATATATATATATATACATATATATATATATATATATATATATATATATATATATATATATATATATATATATATATATATATATATATATATATATATATATATATACACACACACATTGGGAGATACACACCTCTCTGGGTAAATACACCGAGAGATATACATCTCTTGGTGTATGTACAGGGAGGGATACATACGTATTGGTGTATATATATATATTTGGAGATACACATATCGTGATGTGTGTTCTTCCTGCTGGTGACGGTCTTCTTTCATAAGACCCCTTACTCTCTCCTGGGCCCTCTTACTCTCTCCTGGGCCCTCTTACTCTCTCCTGGGCCCTCTTACTCTCTCCTGGGCCCTCTTACTCTCTCCTGGGCCCTCTTACTCTCTCCTGGGCCCTCTTACTCTCTCCTGGGCCCTCTTACTCTCTCCTGGGCCCTCTTACTCTCTCCTGGGCCCTCTTACTCTCTCCTGGGCCCTCTTACTCTCTCCTGGACCCTCTTACTCTCTCCTGGGCCCTCTTACTCTCTCCTGGGCCCTCTTACTCTCTCCTGGGCCCTCTTACTCTCTCCTGGACCCTCTTACTCTCTCCTGGGCCCTCTTACTCTCTCCTGGGTCCTCTTACTCTCTCCTGGGCCCTCTTACTCTCTCCTGGGCCCTCTTACTCTCTCCTGGGCCCTCTTACTCTCTCCTGGGCCCTCTTACTCTCTCCTGGACCCTCTTACTCTCTCCTGGGCCCTCTTACTCTCTCCTGGACCCTCTTACTCTCTCCTGGGTCCTCTTACTCTCACCTGGGTCCTTTCACTCTCTCCTGGGTCCTCTTACTCTCTCCTGGGTCCTCTTACTCTCTCCTGGGTCATCTTTCTCTCTCCTGGGTCCTCTTACTCTCTCCTGGGTCCTCTTCCCTCATGGGTCCTTTTACTCTCTCCTGGGTCCTCTTACTCTCTCCTGGGTCCTCTTACTCTCTCCTGGGTCCTCTTACTCTCTCCTGGGCCCTCTTACTCTCTCCTGGGTCCTCTTACTCTCTCCTGGGTCCCTTACTCTCTCCTGGGTTCTCTTACTCTCTTCTGGGTCCTCTTACTCTCTCTTGGGTCCTCTTCCTCTCTTCTGGGTCCTGTTACTCTCTCCTGTGTTCTCTTACTCTCTCCTGGGTTCTCTTACTCTCTTCTGGGTTCTCTTACTCTCACCTGAATTCCCTTTCTCTCTCCTGGGTCCTCTTACTGTCTACTGGGTTCTCTTACTCTCTCCTGAATTCCCTTTCTCTCTCCTGGGTCCTCTTACTCTCTCCTGGGTCCTCTTACTCTCTCCTGGGTTCTCTTGCTCTCTCTTGGGTTCTCTTACTCTCTCATGGGTCCCCTTACTCTCTCCTGGGTCCCCTTACTCTCCCCTGGGTTCTCTTACTCTCTCCTGGTCCCTCTTACTGTCGCCTGGGTCCTCTTACTGTCTCCTGGGTCCCTTTACTCTCTCCTGGGTTCTCTTACTCTCTCCTGGGTCCCGTTATTCTCTCCTGGGTCCTCTTACTCTCTCCTGGATCCTCTTACTCTCTCCTGGGTTCTCTTACTCTCTCCTGGATCCTCTTACTGTCTCCTGGGTTCTCTTACTCTCTCCTGGGTCCCCTTACTCTCTCCTGGGTTATCTTACTCTCTCCTGGGTCCTCTTACTGTCTCCTGGGTTCTCTTACTGTCTCCTGGATCCCCTTACTCACTCCTGGGTTCTCTTACTCTCTCCTGGGTCCTCTTACTGTCTCCTGGGTTCTCTTACTCTCTCCTGGGTCCCCTTACTCTCTCCTGGATTCTCTTACTGTCTCCTGGGTTCCCTTACTCTCTCCTGGGTTCTCTTATTGTCTCCTGGATCCTCTTACTGTCTCCTGGGTTCTCTTACAGTCTCATGGGTCCTTTTACTCTCTCCTGAGTTCTCTTACTGTCTCCTGGGTTCTCTTACTGTCTCCTGGGTCCTCTTACTGTCTCCTGGGTTCTCTTACTGTCTCCTGGGTCCTCTTACTGTCTCCTGGGTTCTCTTACTGTCTCCTGGGTCCCCTTACTCTCTCTTGGGTTATCTTACTGTCTCCTGGGTTCTCTTACTGTCTCCTGGGTCCTTTTACTGTCTCCTGGGTTGTCTTACTGTCTCCTGGGTTCCCTTACTGTATTTTGGGTTCTCTTACTGTCTCCTGGGTTCTCTTACTGTCTCTTGGGTTCTCTTACTGTCTCCTGGGTCCTCGTTCTGTCTCCTGGGTTCTCTTACTGTCTCCTGGGTTCTCTTACTGTCTCCTGGGTTCTTTTACTGTCTCCTGGGTTCTCTTACTGTCTCTTGGGTTCTCTTACTGTCTCCTGGGTCCCCTTACTCTCTCCTGGGTTATCTTACTGTCTCATGGGTTCTCTTACTGTCTCCTGGGTCCTCTTACTGTCTCCTGGCTTCTCTTACTGTCTCCTGGGTTCTTTTACTGTCTCCTGGGTTCTCTTACTGTCTCCTGGGTCCTCTTACTGTCTCCTGGGTTCTCTTACTGTCTCCTGGGTTCTCTTACTGTCTTCTGGGTTCTCTTACTATCTCCTGGGTTCTCTTACTGTCTCCAGGGTCCTCTTACTGTCTCCTGGGTTCTCTTACTGTCTCCTGGGTTCTCTTACTGTCTCCTGGGTTCTCTTGCTTTCTCCTGGGTTCTCTTACTGCCTCCTGGGTCCCCTTACTGTCTCCTGGGTTATCTTACTGTCTCATGGCTTCTCTTACTGTCTCCTGGCTTCTCTTACTGTCTCCTGGGTTCTCTTACTGTCTCCTGGCTTCTCTTACTGTCTCCTGTGTTCTCTTACTGTCTCCTGGGTTCTCTTACTGTCTCCTGGGTTCTCTTACTGTTTCCTGGGTCCTCTTTCTGTATCCTGGGTTCTCTTACTGTCTCCTGGGTTCTCTTACTGTCTCCTGGGTTCTCTTACTGTCTCCTGGGTTCTCTTACTGTCTCCTGGGTCCTCTTACTGTCTCCTGGGTTGTCTTACTGTCTCCTGGGTTGTCTTACTGTCTCCTGGGTTCTCTTACTGTCTCCTGGGTCCTCTTACATTCTCCTGGGTTCTCTTACTGTCTCCTGGGTCCTCTTACTGTCTCCTGGTTTCTCTTACTGTCTCCTGGGTTCTCTTACTGTCTCCTGGGTTCTCTTACTGTCTCCTGGGTTCTCTTACTGTCTCCTGGGTCCTTTTACTGTCTCCTGGGTTCTCTTACTGTCTCCTGGGTTCTCGTACTGTCTCCTGGGTCGTCTTACTGTCTCCTGGGTCCTCTTACTGTCTCCTGGGTTCTCTTACTGTCTCCTGGATCCTCTTACTGTTTCCTGGGTTCTCTTACTGTCTCCTGGGTTCTCTTACTGTCTCGTGAGTTCTCTTACTGTCTCCTGGGTCCTCTTACTGTCTCCTGGCTTCTCTTACTGTCTCATGGGTTCTCTTACTGTCTCCTGGGTTGTCTTACTGTCTCCTGGGTTGTCTTACTGTCTCCTGGGTTCTCTTACTGTCTCCTGGGTCCTCTTACATTCTCCTGGGTTCTCTTACTGTCTCCTGGGTTCTCTTACTGTCTTCTGGGTCCTCTTACTGTCTCCTGGGGTCTCTTACTGTCTCCTGGGTTCTCTTACTGTCTCCTGGGTTCTCTTACTGTCTCCTGGGTCCTCTTACTGTCTCCTGGGTTCTCTTACTGTCTCCTGGGTCCTCTTACTATCTCCTGGGTTCTCTTACTGTCTCCTGGGTTCTCTTACTGTCTCCTGAGTTCTCTTACTGTCTCCTGGGTCCTCTTACTGTCTCCTGGCTTCTCTTACTGTCTCCTGGGTTGTCTTACTGTCTCCTGGGTTGTCTTACTGTCTCCTGGGTTGTCTTACTGTCTCCTGGGTTCTCTTACTGTCTCCTGGGTCCTTTACTGTCTCCTGGGTTCTCTTACTGTCTCCTGGGTTCTCTTACTGTCTCCTGGGTCCTCTTACTGTCTCCTGGGTTCTCTTACTGTCTCCTGGGTTCTCTTACTGTCTCCTGGGCTCTCTTACTGTCTCCTGGGTCCTCTTACTGTCTCCTGGGTTCTCTTATTGTTTCCTGGGTCCTCTTACTGTATCCTGGGTTCTCTTACTGTCTCCTGGGTTCTCTTACTGTCTCCTGGGCTTTCTTACTGTCTCCTGGGTCCTCTTACTGTCTCCTGGTTTCTCTTACTGTCTCCTGGGTTCTCTTACTGTCTCCTGGGTTCTCTTACTGTCTCCTGGGTTGTCTTACTGTCTCCTGGCTTTCTTACTGTCTCCTGGGTCCTCTTACTGTCTCCTGGTTCCTCTTACTGTCTCCTGGGTTCTCTTACTGTCTCCTGGGTTCTCTTGCTGTCTCCTGGGTTCTCTTACTGCCTCCTGGGTCCCCTTACTTTCTCCTGGGTTATCTTATTGTCTCATGGGTTCTCTTACTGTCTCCTGGCTTCTCTTACTGTCTCCTGGGTTCTCTTACTGTCTCCTGGCTTCTCTTACTGTCTCCTGGCTTCTCTTACTGTCTCCTGGGTTCTCTTACTGTTTCCTGGGTCCTCTTTCTGTATCCTGGGTTCTCTTACTGTCTCCTGGGTTCTCTTACTGTCTCCTGGCTTTCTTACTGTCTCCTGGGTCCTCTTACTGTCTCCTGGGTTGTCTTACTGTCTCCTGGGTTCTCTTACTGTCTCCTGGGTCCTTTTACTGTCTCCTGGGTTCTCTTACTGTCTCCTGGGTTCTCGTACTGTCTCCTGGGTCGTCTTACTGTCTCCTGGGTCCTCTTACTGTCTCGTGGGTTCTCTTACTGTCTCCTGGATCCTCTTACTGTTTCCTGGGTTCTCTTACTGTCTCCTGGGTTCTCTTACTGTCTCGTGAGTTCTCTTACTGTCTCCTGGGTCCTCTTACTGTCTCCTGGCTTCTCTTACTCTCTCATGGGTTCTCTTACTGTCTCCTGGGTTGTCTTACTGTCTCCTGGGTTGTCTTACTGTCTCCTGGGTTCTCTTACTGTCTCCTGGGTCCTCTTACATTCTCCTGGGTTCTCTTACTGTCTCCTGGGTTCTCTTACTGTCTTCTGGGTCCTCTTACTGTCTCCTGGGGTCTCTTACTGTCTCCTGGGTTCTCTTACTGTCTCCTGGGTTCTCTTACTGTCTCCTGGGTCCTCTTACTGTCTCCTGGGTTCTCTTACTGTCTCCTGGGCCCTCTTACTGTCTCCTGGGTTCTCTTACTGTCTCCTGGGTTCTCTTACTGTCTCCTGAGTTCTCTTACTGTCTCCTGGGTCCTCTTACTGTCTCCTGGCTTCTCTTACTGTCTCCTGGGTTGTCTTACTGTCTCCTGGGTTGTCTTACTGTCTCCTGGGTTGTCTTACTGTCTCCTGGGTTCTCTTACTGTCTCCTGGGTTCTTTACTGTCTCCTGGGTTCTCTTACTGTCTCCTGGGTTCTCTTACTGTCTCCTGGGTCCTCTTACTGTCTCCTGGGTTCTCTTACTGTCTCCTGGGTTCTCTTACTGTCTCCTGGGCTCTCTTACTGTCTCCTGGGTCCTCTTACTGTCTCCTGGGTTCTCTTATTGTTTCCTGGGTCCTCTTACTGTATCCTGGGTTCTCTTACTGTCTCCTGGGTTCTCTTACTGTCTCC
>NW_027195463.1:100000-105000 GCF_038502225.1 Cherax quadricarinatus | reverse complement strand
GCAATAGAGCGATGGTTGACACACTGGCTAGAGTGGCCAGAAGAGCTCATGCATGCAGGGCAAAGCTCCTGATCATGGGTGACTTTAACCACAAGGAGATCGATTGGGAGAACTTGGACCCGCATGGGGGCCAAGATACATGGAAGGCTAAGATGATGGAGGTGGTACTGGAAAACTTCATGTACCAACACGTAAGGGACACTACAAGAGAGAGAGGAGAGGATGAACCAGCAAGGCTAGACTTAGTATTCACCTTGAGTAGTGCAGATATTGAGGACATCACATATGAAAGACCCCATGGGGCCAGTGACCATGTGGTTTTAAGCTTCGAATACACAGTAGAGATACAAGTGGAGGGAGAAGCAGGAAGGCCAGGACGAATTAAGCCAAACTACAAGAAAGGGGACTACACAGGAATGAGGAACTTCCTGAACGGGGTTCAGTGGGACAGAGAACTGGCAGGGAAGCCAGTTAACGAGATGATGGAATATGTAGCAACAAAATGCAAGGAGGCTGAGGAGAGGTTTGTACCCAAGGGTAACAGGAATAATGAAAAAGCCAGGATGAGCCCATGGTTCACCCAAAGATGCAAGGAGGCAAAAACCAAGTGTGCTAGGGAATGGAAGAAATATAGAAGGCAAAGGACCCAGGAGAATAAGGAGAGCAGTCGTAGAGCCAGAAACGAATATGCACAGATAAGAAGGGAGGCCCAAAGACAATATGAAAATGACATAGCAGCGAAAGCCAAATCTGACCCGAAACTGTTGTACAGCCACATCAGGAGGAAAACAACAGTCAAGGACCAGGTAATCAGGCTAAGGAAGGAAGGAGGAGAGACAACAAGAAATGACCGTGAAGTATGTGAGGAACTCAACAAGAGATTCAAAGAAGTGTTCACAGAGGAGACAGAAGGGGCTCCAGAAAGACGGAGAGGTGGGGCACACCACCAAGTGCTGGACACAGTGCACACAACCGAGGAAGAAGTGAAGAGGCTTCTGAGTGAGCTAGATACCTCAAAGGCAATGGGGCCAGATAATATCTCCCCATGGGTATTGAGAGAGGGAGCAGAGGCGCTATGTGTACCCCTAACAACAATATTCAATACATCTATCGAAACAGGGAGATTGCCTGAGGCATGGAAGACAGCAAATGTAGTCCCAATCTTTAAAAAAAGGAGACAGACATGAAGCATTAAACTACAGACCAGTGTCACTGACATGTATAGTATGCAAAATCATGGAGAAGATTATCAGGAGAAGAGTGGTAGAACACCTAGAAAGGAATGATCTCATCAACAGCAGCCAACATGGTTTCAGGGACGGGAAATCCTGTGTCACAAACCTACTGGAGTTCTGTGACATGGTGACAGCAGTAAGACAAGAGAGAGAGGGGTGGGTGGATTGCATATTCTTGGACTGCAAGAAGGCGTTTGACACAGTTCCACACAAGAGATTGGTGCAAAAACTGGAGGACCAAGCAGGGATAACAGGGAAGGCACTACAATGGATCAGGGAATACTTGTCAGGAAGACAGCAGCGAGTCATGGTACGTGGCGAGGTGTCAGAGTGGGCACCTGTGACCAGCGGGGTCCCACAGGGGTCAGTCCTAGGACTAGTGCTGTTTCTGGTATTTGTGAACGATATGACGGAAGGAATAGACTCTGAGGTGTCCCTGTTTGCAGATGACGTGAAGTTGATGAGAAGAATTCACTCGATCGAAGACCAGGCAGAACTACAAAGGGATCTGGACAGGCTGCAGACCTGGTCCAGCAATTGGCTCCTGGAGTTCAATCCCACCAAGTGCAAAGTCATGAAGATTGGGGAAGGGCAAAGAAGATCGCAGACGGAGTACAGTCTAGGGGGCCAGAGACTACAAACCTCACTCAAGGAAAAAGATCTTGGGGTGAGTATAACACCAGGCACATCTCCTGAAGCGCACATCAATCAAATAACTGCTGCAGCATATGGGCGCCTAGCAAACCTCAGAACAGCATTCCGACATCTTAATAAGGAATCGTTCAGGACCCTGTACACCGTGTACGTTAGGCCCATATTGGAGTATGCGGCACCAGTTTGGAACCCACACCTAGCCAAGCACGTAAAGAAACTAGAGAAAGTGCTAAGGTTTGCAACAAGACTAGTCCCAGAGCTAAGAGGTATGTCCTACGAGGAGAGGTTAAGGGAAATCAACCTGACGACACTGGAGGACAGGAGAGATAGGGGGGACATGATAACGACTTACAAAATACTGAGAGGAATTGACAAGGTGGACAAAGACAGGATGTTCCAGAGATTGGACACAGTAACAAGGGGACACAGTTGGAAGCTGAAGACACAGATGAATCAAAGGGATGTTAGGAAGTATTTCTTCAGCCACAGAGTAGTCAGGAAGTGGAATAGTTTGGGAAGCGATGTAGTGGAGGCAGGATCCATACATAGCTTTAAGCAGAGGTACGATAAAGCTCATGGTTCAGGGAGAGTGACCTAGTAGCGACCAGTGAAGAGGCGGGGCCAGGAGCTTGGACTCGACCCCTGCAACCTCAACTAGGTGAGAACTAGGTGAGTACACACACACACACACACACACACACACACACACACACACACACACACACACACACACACACGGTCAAAGGGTTTCCGCCACGTATTTACCTGGTCTCAGGTAAAGTTTAATTAGGTTCTCTACCCAAAGGGAAACCTTCTCAAAGCTCTACATAATCACCATCTATTAACACCGCTTCTTCAGATACCTTCCCCTAAACTCTTCAAACATTCTGAAGAAAAAAAAAAGAAAATCAAAAAGAAATTCCATTTGGTATCGCATAATCAGATTTCAGCAGCGGTGAAGTACCAATCAGAAGTCTTCTAAAACTTTTGAAGAGCCAATCAGGAAACGTCACCCAGTTTTGAAGTGTCAATCAGGAAGGTCCTTGTTCCATTATTACACCAATCACAGTGTCTTCATATTCAACCTAAAGATGCATATAAATTATAATATATTATATATATATATATATATATATATATATATATATATATATATATATAATTATATATATATATATATATATATATATATATATATATATATATATATATATATATATATATATATATATATATATATATATATATATATATATATATATATATATATATATATATATATATATATAAGAACTTATTTAAAATTAAGACCTTTCTAAAATTTTCTCTTATACGTTTAAAGATATATTTTTTCCATTGATGTTAATGTAAAAATTAATGATTTTCTACCAAAAGGACGTTAGAAAACTTACCTAGCCTTATTAAAACAAGCACAGTTTAATTAAGCCTAATCCAACTAAATATATTTAAGATAAGTTTTCAATAATTTACTAATAAATAAACACAATGAGATATTTATTAGTGCAAAAGCTGGAGACCTGAGGCGCACATCAACCAAATAACTGCTGCACCGTATGGGCGCCTAGCAAGCCTCAGTAAGGAATTGTTAAGATAAGATAAGATTTTGTTCGGATTTTTAACCCCGGAGGGTTAGCCCCCCAGGATAACCCAAGAAAGTCAGTGCGTCATCGAGGACTGTCTAACTTATTTCCATTGGGGTCCTTAATCTTGTCCCCCAGGATGCGACCCACACCAGTCGACTAACACCCAGGTACCTATTTGCTGCTAGGTGAACAGGACAACAGGTGTAAGGAAACGTGTCGGAATGTTTCCACCCGCCGGGAATCGAACCCGGGCCCTCCGTGTGTGAAGGGGGAGCTTTAGCCACCAGGCCACCTGTTCGATACCCTGTACACTGTACGTCAGGCCCATATTGTAGCATGCTACACCAGTTTGGAACCCACACCTGGCCAAGCACGTCAGGAAATTAGAGAAAGTGCAAACGTCTGCAACGAGACTAGTCTCGGAGCTCTGGGGCATTTCCTATGAGGAGAGGTTAAGTGAAATTGACCTGACGACACTGGAGGACAGGAGAGACGGGGGTAACATGATAACGACATATAAAATACTGAGGGGAATCGGCAGGGTGGACAGGGACAGGATGTTCCAGAGATAGGACACAGCACAAAGAGTCACAGTTGAAAGTTAAAGACTCAGATGAGTCACGGGGATGTTAGGACGTATTTCGTCAGTCACAGAGTTGTCAGGAAGTGGAATAGTCTGGAAAGTGATGTAGTGGAGGCAGTAACCATATATAGTTTTAAGAAGAGGTGTGATAAAGCTCATGGAGCAGGGATAGTGACCTAGTTGCGACCAGTGAAGAGGAGGGGCCAGGAGCTGTGGATTGACCCCTGCAACCACACTTAGGTGAGTACCCCTGCAACCACACTTAAGTGAGTACACACACACAGTAAAATTTCAATTTCATCCTAAATCATTCTGAGAACTCTTACCAATTCCCCCTCATCCTTCATCCTCGCCATAGCCGCTATCCCCCATCCCTCATCCTCCCATCTTCTTCAAGAACTGATAAGACATAACACAAGATACACTAATTAATAAGACGCTTCTTCACCTCGTTCCAGGACGTGGAACTCTGAACACTTGTGCATGACTGGAGAGTAAAAGTCCAGGAAGTTCCAGCACTCCTAGATGTTGCTGGCAGGAAGACCAGGAAACTCTGGAAAGATGAGAGTGTCTTCTGGAAAGGTAACAGTGTTATCTGAGAGGGTCCTCTTGGAGGGTAGCAGAGACCTTTAAAAGAAAATTGAGAACAACTGGAGAGCATCAAAACAATTGAAGGGGTACTGGAACCTTTAGAAGGGTATTGGAACATTTAGAAGGGTATTTGAACCTTTGGAAGGGTACTGAAACATTTGGAAGTGTATAGAAACCTTCAGAAGGTCATTCAAGTCTTTGGAAGGGTATCAGAGACCTCCGGGAGAGTATCAAAACAGCTGGAAAATGTGAGAGAAAACATATGGAATGGGAATAAGAGAGGTGAAGGCCGGAACATACACACTGGCCTGGAAGAGGAGGAGGAGGAGGAGG
>NW_027195463.1:85000-97500 GCF_038502225.1 Cherax quadricarinatus | reverse complement strand
GCTTGCCTCTTTCTGGGTACTGGGCTGCCTCATGCTGGGTACTAGCTTGCCTCTTCCTGGGTACTGGGCTGCCTCATGCTGGGTGCTAGCTTGCCTCTTTCTGGGTACTGGGCTGTCTCATGCTGGGTGCTAGCTTGCCTCTTCCTGGGTGTTGGGCTGCCTCATGCTGGGTGCTAGCTTGCCTCTTCCTGGGTGCTGGGCTGCCTCATGCTGGGTGCTAGCTTGCCTCTTCCTGGGTGCTCGGCTGCCTCACGCTGGGTGCTAGCTTGCCTCTTTCTGGGTGCTGGGCTGCCTCACGCTGGGTGCTAGCTTGCCTCTTCCTGGGTGATGGGCTGCCTCACGCTGAATGCTAGCTTGCCTCTTTCTGGGTACTGGGCTGCCTCATGCTGGGTACTAGCTTGCCTCTTCCTGGGTGCTGGGCTGCCTCATGCTGGGTGCTAGCTTGCCTCTTCCTGGGTGCTGGGCTGCCTCATGCTGGGTGCTAGCTTGCCTCTTCCTGGGTGCTGGGCTGCCTCACGCTGGGTGCTAGCTTGCCTCTTACTGGGTACTGGGCTGCCTCACGCTGAATGCTAGCTTGCCTCTTTCTGGGTACTGGGCTGCCTCATGCTGGGTACTAGCTTGCCTCTTCCTGGGTGCTGGGCTGCCTCATGCTGGGTGCTAGCTTGCCTCTTCCTGGGTGCTGGGCTGCCTCATGCTGGGTGCTAGCTTGCCTCTTCCTGGGTGCTGGGCTGCCTCATGCTGGGTGCTAGCTTGCCTCTTCCTGGGTGCTGGGCTGCCTCATGCTGGGTGCTAGCTTGCCTCTTCCTGGGTGCTGGGCTGCCTCATGCTGGGTGCTAGCTTGCCTCTTCCTGGGTGCTGGGCTGCCTCATGCTGGGTGCTAGCTTGCCTCTTCCTGGGTGCTGGGCTGCCTCACGCTGGGTAGGGACGAGATTCCCCTGTTTGGGGTAGGAAAGGATAGGGATTGGGGTGTCTAGCAACACCTTGGAAAGGAATGACGGGATCTTTCATGAAGGAAAAATCCATGTTCTTTCACAGAAACATTAGTGGGAAAAACCTAAGGGGGAAAAATGGATGATACTTTTTTGTATAACCCGAGAATCCATTAACAGAAGGAACAATAATGTTGTTTCAGGATAGTCTTGGCCTAGATGGGAAGGGGCGGAGCGGGGTGGGGAGGGGCGTGACGGGGCGGGGTGGGGCAGAGCTGAGGTTCCGAGGGAAGATATGGACGAGGGGAGAGAGAGAGAGAAAGAGAGAGAGAGGTGGATAGATTAAGGGAGGACGTGGATAGATGGGGAGGAAAGGGACCGATGGATGAGATGGACGAGATTGAAAGATACTAATGGAATATCTATCGATTTTTTCTACTCTCTCTCTCTCTCTCTCTCTCTCTCTCTCTCTCTCTCTCTCTCTCTCTCTCTCCCCTTTGATACATGCAATAAGTCCAGCACCTGAGAGGGGGAATAAATGAATGGAGAAGGACGGGAAGTGAAGATAGCGTGAAGAGGGCAGTGAAAGGAAGAGTTGTGAAGGGGGTGGAAGGGTAATATAAAAAGAGAAAATGAAAAGGAAGCGGGAGAATGTGGTGAAGAAGGAAATATGAAGTGAGGGGGAGTGAAAGATAAGATAGAAAGGAGAAAAAGAGACAAGGATTAATCAAAGAGAAAAGGGAAGTGAAAAGACTGAACAAGAAAGGGTGGAAGGCAATCACGTCTGATCCGAGGAAGCGGGAGAAAGCTCCGATTCCTAGGGAAGATGAGCTGCGAGCGCTTGGATCAAGAGCCCCTCACCAGCGTCAAAAGGGTTGCCCCCTTCAGAGAGGAGAATCTCAGAGTGTGTCTAATTCTGATATTTCTAAAGTGATTATCTAAAAGTTTTGTCAAAGAACATTAGAGTGCAACATGTTCCAGTGTTCTCTGAGTCAAGGAAAAAACTGTAAGGGAGTAATTGATGTCAGGATATGTTAAGACACAAAAAAAAATTAAAAAAAGATTTTCACTTTTGTATGATATCTCCTGCCACGGAGTTTTCAACTCTAACGTCGTGTCTCGAAAATATCTTTCCACACCTCCCCCCCCCAAGAATTTTTTTCTTTCACAAAATAAAAATGTTTGTTTAGCACAATGACTAGAAAACAAAATGACTAGAAAACAAAATGACTAGAAAACAAAATGACTAGAAAACAAAATGACTAGAAAACAAAATGACTAGAAAACAAAATGACTAGAAAACAAAATGACTAGAAAACAAAATGACTAGAAAACGCAATGACTAGAAAACGCAATGACTAGAAAACGCAATGACTAGAAAACACAATGACTAGTAAACACAATGACTAGAAAACACAATGACTAGAAAACACAATGACTAGAAAACACAATGACTAGAAAACACAATGACTAGAAAACACAATGACTAGAAAACACAATGACTAGAAAACACAATGACTAGAAAACACAATGACTAGAAAACACAATGACTAGAAAACACAATGACTAGAAAACACAATGACTAGAAAACACAATGACTAGAAAACACAATGACTAGAAAACACAATGACTAAAAGACACGCATGATTATTTTTTTTTCGAGTGAATACGCTGTACTGACTTTGTTAATCTGTGTATCCTTCACTTGTTGTCCTCGTCTTGGCTGTATCCTGGAACCTCATCGTCTTGGCTGTATCCTGGAACCTCATCGTCTTGGCTGTATCCTGGAACCTCATCGTCTTGGCTGTATCCTGGAACCTCATCGTCTTGGCTGTATCCTGGAACCTCATCGTCTTGGCTGTATCCTGGAACCTCATCGTCTTGGCTGTATCCTGGAACCTCATCGTCTTGGCTGTATCCTGGAACCTCATCGTCTTGGCTGTATCCTGGAACCTCATCGTCTTGGCTGTATCCTGGAACCTCATCGTCTTGGCTGTATCCTGGAACCTCATCGTCTTGGCTGTATCCTGGAACCTCATCTGTATCCTGGAACCTCATGTCTTAGCTGTATCCTGGAACCTCATCGTCTTGGCTGTATCCTGGAACCTCATCGTCTTGGCTGTATCCTGGAACCTCATCGTCTTGGCTGTATCCTGGAACCTCATCGTCTTGGCTGTATCCTGGAACCTCATCGTCTTGGCTGTATCCTGGAACCTCATCGTCTTGGCTGTATCCTGGAACCTCATCGTCTTGGCTGTATCCTGGAACCTCATCGTCTTAGCTGTATCCTGGAAATCGTCTTCTGTATCGAACCTCATCGTCTTGGCTGTATCCTGGAACCTCATCGTCTTGGCTGTATCCTGGAACCTCATCGTCTTGGCTGTATCCTGGAACCTCATCGTCTTGGCTGTATCCTGGAACCTCATCGTCTTGGCTGTATCCTGGAACCTCATCGTCTTGGCTGTATCCTGGAACCTCATCGTCTTGGCTGTATCCTGGAACCTCATCGTCTTGGCTGTATCCTGGAACCTCATCGTCTTGGCTGTATCCTGGAACCTCATCGTCTTGGCTGTATCCTGGAACCTCATCGTCTTGGCTGTATCCTGGAACCTCATCGTCTTGGCTGTATCCTGGAACCTCATCGTCTTGGCTGTATCCTGGAACCTCATCGTCTTGGCTGTATCCTGGAACCTCATCGTCTTGGCTGTATCCTGGAACCTCATCGTCTTGGCTGTATCCTGGAACCTCATCGTCTTGGCTGTATCCTGGAACCTCATCGTCTTGGCTGTATCCTGGAACCTCATCGTCTTGGCTGTATCCTGGAACCTCATCGTCTTGGCTGTATCCTGGAACCTCATCGTCTTGGCTGTATCCTGGAACCTCATCGTCTTGGCTGTATCCTGGAACCTCATCGTCTTGCTGTATCCTGAACCTCATCGTCCTGGAACCTCATCGTCTTGGCTGTATCCTGGAACCTCATCGTCTTGGCTGTATCCTGGAACCTCATCGTCTTGGCTGTATCCTGGAACCTCATCGTCTTGGCTGTATCCTGGAACCTCATCGTCTTGGCTGTATCCTGGAACCTCATCGTCTTGGCTGTATCCTGGAACCTCATCGTCTTGGCTGTATCCTGGAACCTCATCGTCTTGGCTGTATCCTGGAACCTCATCGTCTTGGCTGTATCCTGGAACCTCATCGTCTTGGCTGTATCCTGGAACCTCATCGTCTTGGCTGTATCCTGGAACCTCATCGTCTTGGCTGTATCCCGGAACCTCATCGTCTTGGCTGTATCCTGGAACCTCATCGTCTTGGCTGTATCCTGGAACCTCATCGTCTTGGCTGTATCCTGGAACCTCATCGTCTTGGCTGTATCCTGGAACCTCATCGTCTTGGCTGTATCCTGGAACCTCATCGTCTTGGCTGTATCCTGGAACCTCATCGTCTTGGCTGTATCCTGGAACCTCATCGTTCTTGGCTGGTATCCTGGAACCTCATCGTCTTGGCTGTATCTGGAACCTCATCGTCTTGGCTGTATCCTGGAACCTCATCGTCTTGGCTGTATCCTGGAACCTCATCGTCTTGGCTGTATCCTGGAACCTCATCGTCTTGGCTGTATCCTGGAACCTCATCGTCTTGGCTGTATCCTGGAACCTCATCGTCTTGGCTGTATCCTGGAACCTCATCGTCTTGGCTGTATCCGGAACATCATCGTCTTGGCTGTATCCTGGAACCTCATCGTCTTGGCTGTATCCTGGAACCTCATCGTCTTGGCTGTATCCTGGAACCTCATCGTCTTGGCTGTATCCTGAAACTTCATCGTCTTGGCTGTATCCTGAACCTCATCGTCTTGGCTGTATCCTGAACCTCATCAACCCTGGCTGCACTCTGAACCTCATCGTCCTGGCTGCATCCTGAACCCTAATGTTATTGAACCCACGTTCTATTGTGGACTCTGGAACCCACGTCTTGGCTGTATCCTGAACTCATCAACGGCTATGATCCTGGAATCCTACTGTCTTGGCTGTATCCTTGGAACCTCACTGTCTTGGCAGACTTGAACTCAGGTGAAACAGACCCTAGTGTCATGTCCACATTGAAAAGTCTACTTTCTGGTTTATCGGTTAAGCTGGACTGGCATCTGAATTTTTCAGTTGCGACAAATCGGATGTTAAGGACACCGAGTATTAGATAGATGTTCTGTCTGCTGCAGATGTCTCTGGTCTGCTGCCGGATGTTCTGTCTCGCCGGTGACGTTCTGTCTGCTGCAGGATGTTCTGTCTGCTGCAGGATGTTCTGTCTGCTGCAGGATGTTCTGTCTGCTGCAGGATGTTCTGTCTGCTGCAGGATGTTCTGTCTGCTGCAGGATGTTCTGTCTGCTGCAGGATGTTCTGTCTGCTGCAGGATGCTGTGTCTGCTGCAGGACACTGGAGATGATACAATCAGCATCTTTCTTTCTTTTTCTTCAAGTTTTGCCCACGTTTTCCTAGTTTACTTGAGTTTAATATTTGTCTAGACCGTGTTGTTCACTTCTCTTAAGTTCCGACGAACACTGTAGTAGTGAACGTAAACCGTAATTGGGTGTTATTTAAATAAATTTTTAGCAAGGTCTGGGTGCTCAACCAGCTGTGTTCCACTAGCTGAGCTGAGCCAGCTGGGCTCCCCCAGCTGGGGCAACAACAAGGCTGCAGAAACATAAACAAATATGTCGACGGCTAGGAAGGTCGACCTCACGGAAACATAAGATCATCACATTTTCTGGTGACCAAACAAACATACGAGCTTGGGACGAGAGAGAGAGAGAGAGAGAGAGAGAGAGAGGAGAGAGAGAGAGAGAGAGAGAGAGAGAGAGAGAGAGAGAGAGAGAGAGAGAGAGAGAGAGAGAGAACTCATATGTATGGAAACTAAGCGCTTCCAACACCGAGACAAAGGCTGGTTTTAGTTCCCCTAATGAATTCCTTGGCAATTTCCTCTGCCATAACAGCAACAACAGTAACAACAACAGCAGCAGCAGCAGCATAACAGCAACAGCACTAACTCCTCTGCCACATTCTGCTCTCGTCTAACTACACAACCAAGAAAAACTTAAAGCGTAAAAAAAAGCGAAACTCCTGAATCGTGTCGTAATTTCTCGTCAAATTCACCCCATCACACACACATACACACTCACACACACACACATACACACACACATACACACTCACACACACACACACACACACAATACATCACAATAAACACATACATAACAACACAACACACACACACACACACACACTCACACACACACACACACATACACACACACATACACACACATACATACATACACACACACACACACACACACACACACACACACACAAACACACACACACACACACACACACACACACACACACACACACGCACGCACGCACACGCACGCACTTGCATTTTACAACAGCCAAAGTTTTAGACCATTCTCCTGCCACAAAGAAGAATAAAAGTCACAATATCGTGGCTGGAACAGTTCACAAGTTCCCCCACACTACCCTGGCTACAACACTGTACAACAACCACAATACCACGGCTGGAACAGTTCACAAGTTCCCACACTACCCTGCTACAACACTGACAACAGCCACATACCACGGCTGAACAGTTCACAAGTTCCCCACACTACCCTGGCTACAACACTGTACAACAGCCACAATCCACGGCTGGAACAGTTCACAAGTTCCCCCACACTACCCTGGCTAGAACACTGTACAACAGCCACAATACCACGGCTGAACAGTTCACAAGTTCCCACACTACCCTGGCTAACACTGTACAACAGCCACAATACACGGCTGGAACAGTTCACAAGTTCCCCACACTACCTGGCTACAACACTGTACAACAAGTCACAATATCGTGGCTGGAACAGTTCACAAGTTCCCCCACACTACCCTGGCTACAACACTGTACAACAACCACAATACCACGGCTGGAACAGTTCACAAGTTCCCCCACACTACCCTGGCTACAACACTGTACAACAACCACAATACCACGGCTGGAACAGTTCACAAGTTCCCCCACACTACCCTGGCTACAACACTGTACAACAACCACAATACCACGGCTGGAACAGTTCACAAGTTCCCCCACACTACCCTGGCTACAACACTGTACAACAACCACAATACCACGGCTGGAACAGTTCACAAGTTCCCCCACACTACCCTGGCTACAACACTGTACAACAACCACAATACCACGGCTGGAACAGTTCACAAATTCCCCCACACTACCCTGGCTACAACACTGTACAACAATCACAATACCACGGCTGGAATAATTCATAACAACCACAATACCACGGCTGGAACAATTCACAACGAATAAACAATTCCGTAGCCAGAACACTTTACAACGAACACACAATATCACGGCTGATACAATACACAACTAACCCACAATTCGTAGACGGAACAATTCACAAATAACCCGGCACGTGGGAGGGGGAGAAGGAAGACAGAAACTTGCGACCACCTTCCGTCCCGTCCTGGACTTAGCAACGTTTCGGAAAGGAAAACCAAAACATCGCCTGCGCTGCCATCTCCCCCGCCTTGCGTACCCAGGGGCTATCAGCATATCCACCCACCACTGACGGCAAGACTTTCGTGAAAACCCCAAAACCAGGGAAGAAGGGGAGGAGAAGAGGAGGGTGGGGCTCTTTCCCCCCTCTCCCCACTTTCCCTTCCCGCCCCCCCCCTCTCCCCTCTTCCCACCGGACGAAAGCAATCTTCATGTTGCTGGTGACCTCCGAGCACCAGCCAACCCAAACACGGAAGCCGGTCGCGTAGCGCGGACTTCCCCTCACTAATACCAGTGACACGGCAGCCTAACTGCTAACCTCAGTTAGAGGCAGGAAATTGGATGGAAAAATTTCGCTTGCTTATTGGTAAAGAGAGAAAGAGAGAGAGAGAGAGAGAGAGAGAGAGAGAGAGAGAGAGAGAGAGAGAGAGAGAGAGAGAGAGAGAGAGGGAGAACTCGATCAATTGGATGTCAAAGATATCATAGCCAATGGGAATAAATGGGAGTTAACGGAGATGAGAGGAGGATTAACGGGAATAACGGGAGTGTAACGGGGATAAAAATGGGGTTAATGGAGATAACAGACAGGGAGAGATAGAGCGAGAGAGAGAGCGAGAGAGAGAGAGAGAGTTAACGGGCGAAAGAGAGAGCTAAGAGGGGATAACAGACATTAATCTCCTGTTGTTCCCGTCTGTTAATGTAGGTACAAACAGACAGTTCCCGTTGTTCCTGTCTGCCTTTCTAGTTTCCGACAAACAGTTCCTGTTGTCCCTGTATGTTACTGTAGCTCCAGACAAACAGTTTCTGTTGCCCCTGTCTCTTTTTCAAGCTCCCGACAAACGGTTCCTGTTGCCCCTGTCTGTTTTTCTAGCTCCCGACAAACGGTTCCTGTTGCCCCTGTCTGTTTTTCTAGCTCCCGACAAACGGTTCCTGTTGCCCCTGTCTGTTTTTCTAGCTCCCGACAAACGGTTCCTGTTGCCCCTGTCTGTTTTTCTAGCTCCCGACAAACGGTTCCTGTTGTCCCGGTCTGTTTTTCTAGCTCCCGACAAACGGTTCCTGTTGCCCCCGGTTTTTTCTGCTCCCGGGAAAAGGTTCCCGTTTTCCCCCGGGCTGTTTTCTAGCTCCCAAAAAGTTCCTTTCCCTATCTGTTTTTTGCTCCCCAAAACATTCCGTTGTCCCGGGCTGTTTTCTAGCTCCGACAAAGGGTTTCCCTTTTCCCCCGTCTGTTTTTTTTTCCCCGACAAACGGGTTTTTTCTTTTTGTCTGTTTTTTGCTCCCAAACGGTTCCTTTGTCCCCTCTTTTTCATCCCCAACGCTGTTCCCCCTGACTGTTTTTTCTAACTCCCCACAAAAAGTTCCTTTGCTGTCTCTTTTTTCCTCCGACAAACGGGTTCCCCTTGCCCCCTTTTTTTTTCTGCTCCCCACAAAAAATTCCCTTTTTCCCTTTTTCTGTTTTTTTTCCCCCCCACAAAGGGTTTCCCGTTGCCCCCGTCTGTTTTTTAACCGAAAACGGTTCCTGTTGCCCCCGTCTCTTTTTTTTTGCTCCGCCCAAAATTTCCCGTTGTCCCGGTTTGTTTTTTTGTCCCCCCAAAAGGGTTTCCGTTGCCCTGTCTCTTTTCTCCGGCAAAAGGTTCCCTTTTTCCCGGGCTGTTTTTTCTCCCGACAACGGGTTTCCCTTTTCCCCCATCTGTTTTTTTGCTGCCGACAAACGATTCCCGTTGTCCCGGTCTGTTTTCTATCCCCACAAACGGGTCCTGTTTTCTGTTTTCGCTCCCCAAAAAAGGGTTTCCGTTTTCCCCTCTTTTTTCTCTCCCCACAAACGGTTCCCTTTTCCCTATCTGTTTTTTTACCTCCCCGACAAACGATTTTTTTGCCTTCTGTTTTCACCCGACAAACGGTTCCCGGCCCCCGTCTGTTTTCTGCTCCCCGACCGGGGTTCCCGTTGCCCTTTTTTTTTTCCCACAAACGGTTCCTTTTGCCTGTCTTTTTTCTAACCCCAAAAAAAGTTTTTGCCCCCGTGTTTTTTGCCCGACAAAAGGTTCCTGTTTTCGGGCTGTTTTGCTCCCGAAAACGGGGCCTGTTTCCCTGTCTTTTTCCCAGCCCACAAGGTTCCCGTTTTGGTCTGTTTTCCCCCGAAAAGGTTTTGTTTCCCCCTTTGTTTTCCGCCCCGACAAACGGTTCCTGTTGCCCCTGTCTGTTTCCTAGCTCGAAAACGGTGCCTGTTGTTCGGGCTTTTTAGCCCCGACAACGGTTCCTGTTGCCCCTTTTTTTTTTCAACCCCCCCAAAGTGTTCTGTTGCCCTGTTCTTTTTTTAGTTCCCACAAACGGTTCCTGTTGCCCCCGTCTCTTTTTTTCCCCGCAAACGGGTTTCCCGTTGCCCCGTCTCTTTTGCTCCCGAAAACGGGTTTCCCTTTTCCCCGTGTGTTTTTTTTCTCCCAAAAAACGTTCCTGTTCCCCGTCTGTTTTCAGATCCCCCAAACGGTTCCTATTGCCCCCGTCTGTTTTTTTGGGTTCCACAAACGGTTTTTGAGCCCCTTTTTTTTTTCTAGCTCCCACAAACGGTTCCTTTGTCCCCGGGCTGTTTTTTTAAACCCAAAAAAGTTCCTTTGCCCCCGTTTTTTCTGCCTAAACGGTTCCGTTGTCCCAGTCTTTTTCCTCCCGACAAACGTTCCTTTGGCCCCTGTCTTTTTCTAGCCCCGAACTTTCCTTTTCCCCTGTCTGTTTTTTTCCCGCTCCCGAAAACGGTTCCTAGCCCCCCGTCTGTTTTTTACTCCCAAAACGGGTTCCTTTTTCCCCTGTCTTTTTTCAGCTCCCGACAAACGGTTCCTGTTGCCCCCCTGTTTTCTGCCCCGAAAACGGTTCCTGTTCCCCGTCTGTTTTTTTGCTCCCGACAAACGGGTTCCCGTTGTCCCGGGCTGTTTTTTGCTCCCACAAACGGGTTCCTGTTCTCTTCTCTTTCTGGCTCCCCCCCAAACGGTTCCCGTTGCCCCGTCGTTTTTCTGCTTACAAACGGTTTCCGTTGTCCCGGGCTTTTTTCTAGCTCCGACAAACGGGGCCTTTCCCCCGTCTGTTTTTCAGCTCCCGACAAACGGTTCCTGTTGCCCCTTCTTTTCTGCTCCCCACAAACGATTCCTGGTGTCCAGGTCTGTTTTTCAGCTCCCACAAACTTAAGTTCTGTCTGTTTTCTGCTCCGCAACAGTTCCCTTTTCCCCGTCTTTATTCTGCTCCCGACAAACGGTTCCTGTTGCCTGTCTTTTTTTAGCTCCCCGAAAAAAGGCCCTTTTCCCCTGTCTGTTTTCTGCTCCCGACAAACGGGTTCTGTTTTTCGTCTGTTTTTTCTAGCTCCGCAAAAAGTTCCTGTTGCACCTGTCTGTTTTCTGCTGCCGACAAACGTTCCTGTTGTCCCGGTCTGTTTTCTGCCCCGACAAACGGGTTCCCGTTGCCCCCGTCTTTTTTCTGCTCCCGACAAACGGTTCCTGTTTCCCCCGTCTGTTTCACTACTCCCAAAACGGTTCCTTTTTCCCCGGTCTGTTTTTTTAGCTCCCCCACAAACGGTTCCCTTTTTCCCCCATTTTTTTCTAACTCCCGCGGGTTCCTGTTGCCCTGTCCTTTTTTTGTTAAAAACGGGTTTGTCCCCCTTTTTTTTCTGCTCCCCACAAAGGTTCCTTTGCCCTTTTTTTGCTCCGACAAACGGTTTTTTGCCCCCGGGTTTTTTTATCCCAACAAACGTTCCTGTTGCCCCCGTCTGTTTTTCAGTCCCGACAAACGGTTCCTGTTGCCCCTTCTGTTTTCTGCTTCCACAAACGGTTCCTGTAGCCTGTTTTTTTTCTAGCTCCCGACAAAGTTCCTGTTGTCCCAGTCTGTTTTTTTGCTCCGACAAACGGTTCCTGTTGCCCCGTCTGTTTTTTTAGTCCCCCAAACGGTTCCCTTTTCCCCGGGCTGTTTTTCTGCTCCCCGACAAACGGTTCCTGTTTCCCCTATCTGTTTTTTTGCTCCCGACAAACGGGTTCCTTTGCCCCCGTGTGTTTTTTTATCTCCCAAAAATTTTCCCGTGCCCCTGTCTTTTTTTGCTCCCCCCACAGACGGTTCCTGTTGCCCCTTTCTTTTTTCTGCTCCCCGACAAACGTTTTGTTGCCCCCCTGTTTTCAGCTCTGAAACGTTCCCGTTGCCCCGGGCTGTTTTTTTGCTCCAAAACGGGTTTCCCGTTGTCCCGGTCTTTTTTTTGCTCCCCACAAACGGTTCCTGTTCCCCGTCTCTTTTTTTGGCTCCCGACAAACGGTTCCTGTTCCCTGTCTGTTTTTTTACTTTCCCACAAACGGTTCCTGTTGTCCCGGTCTGTTTTTTTGCTCCCCACAAACGGGTTTCCTGTTGCCCCGTCTGTTTTTCACTGCCGCAATCATTCCCGTTTCCCGGTTGTTTTTTTAGCTCCCCAAACGTTTTCCCGTTGCCCCGTCTGTTTTTTTGCTCCCGACAAACGGTTCCCGTTTCCCCCGTCTGTTTCTCTAGCTCCATACGGGTTTCCCGTTGTCCCGTATTTTTTTCTCCCCGACAAGCGGTTCCTGTTGCCCCTGTCTGTTTTTTTAGTTCGACAAACGGTTCCTTTCCCTGTTTTTCTAGCTCCCACAACTTCCTTTGCCCCCGTCTGTTTTTTTAGCTCCCACAAAAGGGTTTTCCCGTTCCCTGTCTCTTTTCTAGCTCCCGACAAACGGTTCTTTTGTCCCGGGCTTTTTTGCTCCCCAAAACGTTCTTTTTGCCCCCTTTTGTTTTCTTTCTCCCCGGAACGGGTTTATTTGTCCGGGCTGTTTTCAGCTCCCCGACAAACGGTTCCTTTGCCCTATTTTTTTCATCCCGACAAACGATTCCTGTTTTCCCGGTCTGTTTTTTTAGCTCCCCACAAACGTTTCCTTTCCCCTTCTTTTCCCTAGCTCCCACCGGTTCCCTTTTTCCCCCGTCTGTTTTTTTCCCCGGGGCCCAAAAGGTTCCTTTGCCCCGTCTGTTTTTTTCTCGAAA
>NW_027195463.1:67500-82500 GCF_038502225.1 Cherax quadricarinatus | reverse complement strand
TGCCGCCGGGTCGCCGCCGGGGACGCCGGCCGATCGCCGGCCCCGGTGCCGGCCCCTCGCCTGCCGGATCGCCGGCCGGAATGCCCGCCGATCGCCCGGGATCTTTTGCCGGGTCTGCCTGCCGGAATGCCTGCCGATCGCCGCCGATCGCCGGCCGATCTGCGGCCAATGCCGCCGCCTGCCGGCCGGGTCCCGCCGATCGCCGCCGGGTCGCCTGCCGATCGCCTGCCAGATACGCCGGCCGATCTGCCGCCGATCCCCAACCCCGGCGAAAGCCGCCGATCTGCCGGGGGATCCCGGCCCGATTTGCCGGGTAAACCGCCAGAAGCGGGAATTTGGGCAAGCCGGCCGGGGTCTTCCCGTCGCCGGTCCTGCCGGATGCGCTGCCGAAGGGCCGATCTGCCGAGTACGCCCGGCCGGGCCCCCAGTTGCCGCGGAAGCCGGGCCCGATTTTCCCGCCGAAGCCGGCCGATGGGCCCGTGCCTGCCGGTTGGCGGTTTCCGGGGAATGCCCGGGGGTGCCGGGCCCGTATGCGGAAAACGCCGGCCCGTCTCCGCCCGATCTCCCGGGCCGGGGCCCCCGCCGGCCCGGGGCCGATGGGGCCTGGTCGCCGGGGGTACGCCGCCGGCGTGGGCCGGGTGGGCCCCATCTGCCGCGATACTGCCGCCGGGTCGCCCGGGAATGCCTGCCGAATGCCCGCCGATACTGCCGCCCGTTTCTTTCCGCCTTTGGGTCTGCCGCCGGGTGCTCGGGCCGGATGGCCTGCGGATCTGCGCCGATTGCCCCTTGCCGGGTCTGCCGCCGAATGGCCTGCTTGCCGATTTTGGGCCGATCGCCGCGGGTCCCCGCCCCATCCCCCCGGCCGGGGTCTGCCGCCGGGTGTGCCGGATCGCCGGGCCGGGTGGTGCCTGCCGGGTCGCCCCCTCGCCGGCCAGTCGCCTGATGATCGCCCGCCGGGTGCGCCGCCGGGTACGCCCGGCCGATTGTGCCAGTCGCGCCGGGAACCCGGCCGATCGCCCGCCAGATCTGCCGCCGAACTGCCCCCGGATCGCCCCCCGATTCTGCCTTCCGATACTGGGGATACCGCCTGCCAGATCCCCCGCCGATCGCCGGCCAGATCGCCGCCGACCCGCCCGGTGCGCCGGCCGGGAAATGCCCCCCCAGATCGCCGCCGGATGCCGGGGGAGTCGCCGCCGGGTCGCCGCCATGCCGGCCCGATCTGCCGCCGGGGTACTGCCGCCGATCTGCCCCCCGGGTCGCCCCCGATTCCCGCGGGTCGCCGGCCGATCGCCTGCCGATCTCCCGGATCGCCGGCCGGAATGCGGGCCGGGTCGCCCGCGATACCCGCCGGGTCTGCCGGCGGATACCCCCTGCCAGATCTGCCGGCGATCCCTGCCGATACCCGATCGCCCGGGGAAAACGCCGGCCGATACTGCCCCCGGGTCTGCCGCGATTGCCGCCGATCGCCCCAGTCTGCCGGATGCCTGCCGTGCCCGCCGATCGCCTGCCGATCTGCCGCCGATCGCCGCCGATCCCGCGCCGTTTGCCGGGATACGCCCCCCAGATCGCCTGCCGATCCGCCGCCGATCCCCCTGCCGATCGCCCGCCGATCGCCGCCGATCGCCGGCCGGGGGGGGCCGCCGATCGCCTGCCAATGCCGCCGGGTCGCCGCCAGATCGCCTGCCAGAGACTGCCTGCCGTCGCATGCCGATACGCCGGCCGGATACTGCCCCCAGATCCCTCCAAACCCCTTCCCGATCCCCCGCCGATCGCCCGCCCGATCGCCTGCCAATCTGCCGGCCAGATCTGCCGGCCAGATCTGCCTGCCAGATACTGCCCGGCCCCGATACGCCGGCCAGATCTGCCGGCGGGGTCGGACCGATCTGCCGGCCAGACACTGCCGGCCGTCTGGCCGACTGCCCGGCCAGACCCGCCGCGATCGCCGAGATCGCCCAAAAACTGCCGGCCGAATGCCCCAGATCGTGCCGATACTGCCGGGCCAGATTGCCGGCCGATCCCGGCGACCGCCGCCGATCCCCCCGGATCTGCCGGCCCTCCCCCGGGCGGGTCTGCCGGAAAAACTCCGGGCCCGACACGCCGCCAAAAGGCCAGATCTGCCGAAAATTTCCCGGCCGGGTGCGGGCCGATACCCGCCGATACGCCGGGGCCCGGGTACGCCGCCGGATCTGCCGCCCCCATACTGCCGGCCGATCCCCCCGATCTGCCGGCCAGTCTGCCGCCAGATGCCTGCCGATCTGCCGGGATCGCCGCCGAACTGCCAGATCTTCTGCCGAGGGGTACTGCCCCGATGCCCGCCGAAGCCTGCCCGATCGCCCCAGTCCCGCCGATACTGCCCGCCGATCTGCCGGAAAACTGTGCCGATCCCGGGCCAGATCGCCGCCGGGTCGCCCCAGATCGCCTCCAGTCGCCGGCCGAATTTCTGCCGGCGATACGCCTGCCAGATCTGCCGGGCCGATGCCCGCCGATCTCCCCCCGGGTCGCCGCCGTTGGGCCGATCCCCGCCGGGTCGCCGGCCGGGTTTTCGGATCGCCGGCCCGTCGCCTGCCAGATCGCCAGGATCGCCGGGAAAAACGGCCGATGCGGGATTTTCCCCGCCAGATACTGCCGCCGGGTTGTGGATACTGGGCCCCCGCCGGTCGCCGGCCAGATCTGCCGGCCCCATCTGCCGCCGATCTCCGCGCCCGGCCAGTCGCCGCCATCTGCCGCCGGGTCGCCGCCGGATCTGCCGGGCCGGGTACGCCGCCAGATCCGCCGCCGATCCTGAGAATGCCTGGCCAGATCTGCCGGCCGATACTGCCTGCCAGATCGCCGCCGATCTGCCGCCGGATACTGCCGGCCAGATCGCCTGCCAGATCTGCCGGCCGGGTATGGCCGATCGCCGGGGAACTGCCGACCCCCAGATCTGCCGGGATCTGGGCGCCGGCCGGTACCGCCGCCAAACCGCGGCCGTCCGCCTGCCGATCCGCCGCCGATGGGGCCGGCCGGATCTCTTTTCCTGCCAGATACTGCCGGCCGATCTGCCGCCGATCGCCGGCCGATCCTGCCGTACGCCCCGATCGCCGCCGGATCTGCCCGGGGGATACCCCGCCGGGTAGCCGGCCGATTCCGCCGGGTCTGGGCCGATCTGCCGCCGATCCGCCGCCGGGTCGCCGGGGATTTCCCCCCGGGTTCCGCCCGGGTTTGCCGCCGATGCGGGGGATCTGCCCCCCCGGGTCCGCCCGGAGCCCGCCGCCGGGTCGCCGGCCGAGCCGCCGATCCCCCGGCCAGTCCCCCCGGCCGTCTGCCGCCGAAACTGCCCGCCGGCCCGCGTCCCCGGGGTCTGCCGGCCAGTCTGCCGGCCGATATGCCGGGATCGCCGCCCGTCTGCCGGTGGATAAACCCTGCCGGCCGGATCTGCCGGCCGATCTGCCGGCCGATACCCCGCCGGGTACTGCCGGCCGATCGGCCGGGTCGCCTGCCGATCTGCCGGCCGGGTCTCCGGGGTCGCCGGGAACGCCGCCGAACGCCCGCCCGGTCGCCCGGCCGGAATGCTGCCGAATTTCCGCCCCATTGGCGCCGATGCTCCCGGGGTCTGGCTGCCGATCTGCCGCCAGATTTCCGGCCAGATCTGCCGGATCGCCTGCGGATCTGCCGCCAGATCGCCTGCCAGATGCGCCGCCGATGCCCGCCGGGTCTGCCGGGGCCGGATCTGCCTGCCGGGTACGCCTGCCAGATCGCCGCCGGGTACGCCGCCGGATCTGCCGCCGATCCGCCTGCCGATCGCCGCCGGGTCCGCCCGGGTCGCCCCGGGTCGCTTGCCGATACGCGCCGGGTCTGCCTGCGTCTGCCTGCCGGATCCGCCGGGGTCTGCCCCCGGGTGCCCCGAAAAGCCCCCGAAAACTGCCGGCCGATACCCCCCGGCCCCCGGCCGCCGGCCGATCCCGACCGAACTCCGGCCGGCCCGCCGGGCCGGGTCTGGGGGAATACTGCCCCGGGAAAGCCGGCCGTGCCCGCCGATCGCCGGCCAAACCCCCGGCCGATCTGCCGGGCCGAACTGCCGCCGAATGCGGGTACCCGCCCGGGTCGCCGGCCGGGCACCGCCAGATCGCCCCCAGACCGCCGGCCGATCTGCCCCGGGGGGCCGTCTGCCGGCCAGATACCGCCGGCCGAACGCCGCCAATGCCCGCGATCGCCGGGTTCCGGGGATCGCCGGCCAGATCTGCCTGCCGATCGCCGGCCGGGTCGTGCCGATCTGCGGCCGAATGCCGGCCCGATACGCCTGCCAGATCTGCCGGCCAGTCTCCTGCCGATCGCCGCAGTCTGCCGGCCAGATCGCCTGCCGATCGCCGGCCAGATACCCCCGCCGATCTGCCTAGCTCCTGGATCGCCGGCCGGGTCTGCCTGCCGATCTGGGCCGTCGCCCGAATCGCCCCGATCTGCCTGCCAGATGCGCCGGCCGGGTCTCCGCCAGATGCCGGCCGGTCTGGATCGCCGGGTCTGGGCCGCCGGGTCTGCCGGCCGGATCTCCCCGGAATCCCGGCCGGGTCTCGCCGGGTTTCCGGGCCGGGTCTGCCGCCGATCGCCGGCCGATCTGCGCCACAGCTCCCGGCCGGATCTGCCGGCGGGTCTGCCGCGGAATGCCGGCCGGATCTGCCCTTTTCCGATACTGGGGCCGGGTCTGCGCCCGGGTACGCCGCGGGTACGCCCCCCGATCGCCTGCCGATCGGGGGCCCGGATCTGCCGCCGGATCCGCGGCCCGGGTCCCCCGGCCGATCGCCGCCGTCGCCGCCGATACCCCGCCGGGGCGCCCGGTTTCCCCCGATACCCGCCGGGTCTGCCGGCCAGATCGCCCGAACCCGGATACTGCCGGGCCGGGTCTGCCTGCCGGTACGCGGGATCTGCCTGCCGATCGCCGGGGCCGGGTCCCCTGCCGGGGTCTGCCGGCCAAACGCCGGGGGGATACTGCCGCCCGATCGCCGCCGGTACGCCCGGGCCAGATACTGCCGCCGATCGCCCGCCCGATCGCCCGATCGCCGCCAATACGCCCGCCGGGGACCGCCCCAGTCGCCGCCAATCTGCCTGCCGGGTCGCCCGGGCCCGATCTGCCCGCCGATCGCCGGGCCGATGCTGCCCTTTGGGAGATCGCCTGGCCCCCGGGTACGCCGGCCGATCGCCGCCGATACTCCGGCCGGGCGCCTGCCAGATCGCCGGCCAGAACCCCGCCAATCTGCCGCCAGATGCTGTGGATCTGCCGGGGCCGATGCCGGCCAGATATTGCCCGCAGATACTGCCCCGGCCGGAATGCCGGCCGATCGCCGCCGACTGCCGCCGGTCTGCCGGGCCCGAATGCTCGCCAGATACCCGCCGCCGCGCCGGGCCCGATCCGCCGCCAATGCCGGCCGATCTGCCGGGAATGCCCCCGGGCTGCCGCCGATCTGCCCCGGGGCCGTCTGCCGGATCTGTGGGCCCGACTGCCCCCCAGTCTCTCCGAACTGCCCGGGAATGCTTGGACGGATCCCTGCGCCGGGTCTGCCGCCGGGTCCCCCCCGCCAGCGCCGGCCGGTTGCCGCCAGATCCGCCGGGGCCGGGTCTGCCCCATCTGCCCCCCGATCTGCCCCGGGGTCGCCCCGGGTCGCCGGCCGGATCGCCGGAACCCGGCCGGGTCTGCCTGCCGATCTGCCGGGCCCCATTCCGGCCGGGCCCCCGGGGGCGGGCCCGATACTGCCGGCCAGATCTTCGGCCGATCTGCCGCCGGGTCCCGGCCGGGGGCTGCCGGGCCCGATGCTGCCGGCCCCATCGCCGCCGGGTCTGCCGGGCCGTGCTGCCGATACGCCGGAGATACCCCGCCAGATACCCCCCGGTCTGCCGCGAAACTGCCGGCCGGGTCTGCCTGCCGGGCTGCCGGCCGATACCCGGCCGATCTGCCCCGGCCCATGCCTTTCCGGATCCCGGCCGTGCGCCGGGCCCATCTGCCGGCCCAGATACGCCGGCCGGGTCTCCGCCGGGTCGCCGGGAGAACCCGCCGATCCCCCTGCCGATCCCCGGCCGGATGCCCCCCGGGTACCGCCGGGCCCGATGCCCGCTACCCCCCAGATACGCCGGGGCCCGTCGCCGCCAGATGCGCCTGCCGAAAAGCCGCCGGGTACGCCCGCCAATTGCCGCCGATACTGCCGGCCCGATCTGCCGGGGGATCCGGGGGCCGCCGATCGCCGCCGATCTGCCGGGCCGAATGCCCGGGCCCGACCCCGGGCCCCGGGGGGCCGATCTGCCCCCCGATACTGCCGGCGGGTACGCCCCAGATCTGCCGGCCAGATTTCCCCGATACGCCTGCCGATCGCCGCCGATCCCTTGCCGGGTCTGCCGGCCGGGTCCCGGCCGATCCCGCCCGAAGCTGCCAGATCGCCGGCCGATCGCCCGCCCATCTGCCGGCCGATCGCCGGCCGATCTGCCGCCCCGATACGCCGGCCGATCGCCTGCCGATCGCCGGGCCGGGTCGCCGGCCGATACGCCGCCGATTTGCCGCCGGGGTCCCCGCCGGGTAAGCCGCCGGGGTCTGTGCCCCATGCCGCCCCATCGCCGGGCCAAACTGCCCGATGCCGCCGGGTACTGCCGCCGGGTCTGCCGCCGGGTACTGCCGCCGGTGCCGCCAGGCCCCGGTCTGCCGGCCAGTACCTCCGATACGCCGGCCGATCGCCTGCCCGAACCCCCCGGCCAGATCTGCCGCGATCTGCCGGCCGATCTGCCTGCCGGGTACGCCGGATCGCCGGGCCGTACTGCCGGCCGATACCCCGCCGATCCGCCGCCGGATCTCCGCCGATCTGCCGGCCGATGCCTGCCGAACGCCGCCGGGGGCCCGCCGAAAGGCCCCGCGGGCCGATACGCCGCCAGATCTGCCGGCCAATTTGGGTGCCGATGCCGGCGGGTTTCCCGCCCAAATGCCGGGGTACCCCGCCGACCCGGGATCGCCGCCGGGTACCCCGGCCCCATCTGCCTGCCAGATCTGCCGGCCCCATCCCCTGCCAATCTGCCGCCGGATACGGGCCCCCGATACGCCCGGGGCCGATCTGCGGCCGAATTCCCCCGCCGCCCCGATCCCGCCAGATCGCCGCCAGATCCCGCCGGCCAGAACCCGCCGATCGCCGCCGATCTGCGCCAGTACGCCGGCCCGATCTGCCCGGGCCCGTGCCCGCCGGTGCTGGGCCGGTGCTGGATACTGCCGGCCCGAAACTCGGGCCGGAACCCCCCGATCTGCCGCCGATCGCCGGATACTGCCGGCCGATCCCCGGGAACTGCCGGCCGAACTGCCGCCGAACGCCGCCAACTGCCGGGGTCCCCCGGCCAGAACGCCCCAAACCCCGGAGGCCCCGGCCAAAAACTGCCGGGCCGAACCTGGCCGGAGCCCCGATCGCCGGCCGAACGCCCCCCCGAACTGGGCCGACTCCGCCGGAAACTGCCGGCCGGAAATGCCCCGGCCAGAAATTTGCCCGGCCCGACCCCGCCCGAACTGCGGCCAGAAATGCCGGCCAACCCCGGCCAGACACGCCGGAGGCCTGGGGCCCGACACTCCCCCCCGCCGCCGGCCGAACCCGGAGAACGGGCCAGAACGCCCGGCAGAACGCCCCAGACACTGCCGGCCGACGCCTGAACTCCCGGCCAGACCGCCGGCAACCGCCGGGCCAACACCGCCCGGGCCAGAACGCCGGCCAGACATGCCGGCCGACCTGCGGCCGAACCGCCGGCCAGACACTGCCGGCCAGGCACTGCCGGCCCGACACCGGCCAGACCACGCCGGCCAGACCTGCCCGGACACCCCGCCAGACCTGCCGCCAGACCTCCCCCGGGGAAAGCCCGGGCCAGACCTGCCGGCCAGACCCCGGCCCGACACCCCCCGGCCAGCCCCGGCGAACCCGCCGGCCGAAAACCGCCGGCCCGGCCGCCGGCCAGACACTGCCGGCCGACACGCCGCAGACACTGCCGGCCAGACCTGCCCCCAGGCCCCGGCAGCCTGCCGGCCGCCTGCCGGGCCGCCGGCAGACCTGCCGGCCGACACGCCGGCCAGACGCCGTCAGACCGCCGGCCCGAACTGCCGGCCACCTCCGGTCAACCTGCCGGCCAACACTGCCGGCCCCCGCCGGTCAGACACCGCCGGAACCTGCCCGGCCAGACCCCGGGGCCGGGCGAAAACCCCGGCCAGACACGCCGGCCGAACCCGGCCCGACCTGCCGGGCCGGAAAACTCCGGCCGAACTGCCGGCCGACCCCCGGCCAACCTGCCGGCCCGACATGCCGGCCAGACCCCGGCCGAAAACGCCGCCAACCCCCGGTCAGCCGCCCGGGCCCGACACTGCCGGCCGACACCCGGTAAAACGCCGGCCAAAACCCGCCCGGGCCCGACACTCCCGGCAACACTGCCGGCCAGACCTGCCCGGGCCCGCCTGCCACGCCTGCCGGCAGACACGCCGGCCAGCACTGCCGGCCGCCTCCGGCCAGCCGCCGGCCGACCTGCCGGCCCCCAGACACGCCGGCCCGGGAACCCGGCCAGACACTGCCGGTCAGACAATGCCGGCCAGGCCCCGGCCAGACACGCCGGCCGCCCCCGGGCGGACACTGCCCGGCCGAAAGCCGGCCAGACACTGCCGGCCCGACACTGCCGGCGACACCGGCCAACCCCGGGCCCGGCCAAACCTGCCGGCCAGAACGCCGGCCAGACACTGCCGGCCCGACACCGCCCGGCCGCCTGCCGGCCGACACGCCGGCCAGACACTCCGGCCAGACCTGCCGGCAGACCCCGCCGGGCCCCCCGGCCCGACACCCCGGGGCCCGGTCAGACGCGGGCCGGGGCACCGCCGGCCAGACCTGCCAGCCCCCGGGACACTTTGCCAGACCGCCGGCCAGACACGCCGGTCAACACGCCGGCCGCACTCCGGGCCCAAACCGCCGGCCGCCTGCGGGCCCGAAATGCCGGCCCGCACGCCGGCCGACACCCCGGCCAGCCTGCCCGGGGGGCCGCCGGCCGACCTGCCGGCCAGACACCCCCCGGGGAAACCCCCCCAAAGCCCGGGCCCGACCCCGGCCGAACGCCCAGCCCCGGGCCCCCCCAGCCCCAGGGGCACTGCCGGTCCCCCGGGGGAGACACCCGGGGCCGACCGGGGCCCCCCGGCCGCACGCCGCCGACACTGCCCGGGCGGGCCCCCGGCCAGACCGCCGGCCAGACCCCGGGGCCATCCCCCCAACAGCCGCCACATCCCCGGGGCACTGCCGGTCCCCCCACTGCCGGCCAGACACTGCCCCAGACACGCCGGTCAGACACCCTAAACCGGCCAGACCCGCCCCAGCCGGGCCTGCCGGCAGACGCTGCCGGCCCAGCCGGCACATCCCGGGCCGACACGCCGGCCCGCCGCCCGGGCCCGACACCCGGGGCCGAAGGGGGCCGCCGGCCAGACCTGGGGCCCAAACCCCGGGCAGACACCCCCGGGCCCGACACTTCGGCCGAACACCCGGGCCGAACCCCAAAACCCCCGGGCCCGCACGCCGGCGCCGCCGGTCAGACACTGCCGGCCAGACCTTTGGCCAGACCTGCCGGGCAGAAAGCCGGGCCGTGGGAACCTGCCCTAGACCCGCCGGGCCCGACACGTCGGCCCGACACGCCGGGGAAAACGCCGGCCGACCGCGGTCGACACTGCCGGGCCCGACACGTCCCCACCCCCAGACACGCCGGGCCGACCGCCCCGGGCCAAAGCCGGCCAAACCCTCGGCCAGACCTGCCGGCAGACACTGGGGGCCCCCGCCGGGGCCTGCCGGCCAGACACGCCCGGCCGACACTGCCGGCCAGACCTGCGGCCGAAACCCCCCGACACCCGGCCCCGGGGCCCGCCGGCCAGCACGCCGGTCAGACCCGCCGGCCGGGGCCTTTGGCCAGACACGCCGGTCAGACCTGCCGGGCCCGACACGTGGCCGACACTGCCGTCCCCGGGCCAGACACTGCCCGGGCCGCCTGCCGGGCGCCGCCCCCGGCCAGTGCCGGCCGACACTGCCGGTCAGACTGCCCCCGAACCCCCCGGGCGACACCGGCCAGACCTTCGGCCCGCCTGCGGTCGGCCCGCCGGTCAACCGCCGGTCAAACGCCCCAGACACTGCCGGGCGACACCCCGGCCGGGCCTGTCATCGACCCCGGCCGGGAACCTCGGCCAACGCCGCGACCTGCCGGTCAGCCTGCCGGTGCCGCCGGCCAGAAATGCCGGTCAGACACGCCGGCCAGACCCCGGCCGCCTGCCCCAAACATTCCTGGGGAAACAAAAAAAAGGAAAAACCTCTTTCCCCCCTCCCACCTTCTTTGTCCTCCCCTTTTCTCCTTCCTCCCCTCTTCTTCCCCCCCCCTCTTTTCCCCCCCCTTTCTTCCCCCCCTATCTTTTCCTCACCTCTTTCCTCCCCATCTTTTCCTAACCTCTTCTTCTTTCCCCTTTTTTTCCCTGCCCCCTTTTTTTCCCCCTCTTTTCCTCCTATTTTTCCCCCCCCTTCTTTTCCCCCCCTGCTCTCCTCCCCTTCCCGCCCTTTTCCATCACCTTTTATCCTCGTCAGCCTCAGCCAGCCTCTCAAGGGAAGAAAAAATCCTCTGCCATACAAAATAAATTCAAAAAAAGGAATTTTCCTTTGGTTGGGCCCTAGTTGTGGTTTGGGCCTCCCCCACTCCCTCCTCCCTAACTCAGGGGCTTTTTCCCGCTGAAAAGCCTGGGTTTCTTATCTAGCCAGGTTTCTTGCTGAGGTGGACTGACGAATTATCTCTTGGAAATGAAGATAGCAACGTGATGTTATGAGAGGCTGGAAGTCACTTCTGGGAGGCTGGAGGTCACTCTGGGGGGGCTAAAAGGGGGCTAGGAGGCTGGAGGGTTATTTTTGGAGGGTGGGAGCCCCTGAGGGACTGGGGGTCCCAATGGGGGCTGGAGGTCACTTCTGAGAGGCTGGAGGTCACTTCTGAGAGGTTGAGGTAACTTCTGGGAGGCTGAGGTCACTTCTGGGAGGCTGAGTCATTGGGAGGGTGGGGGGTCCTTTGGATGGGGGTTTTTTGGAGGTCAAATCATTTCTGAGGCTGGAAATCCTTCGGGGGGCTAGGGGGCATTACCCCCTCCAGGTATGGATATTCTGTTCTTCCTAATTAATATCACTTGCTTCTTTGATTATCCTTCGTAATCTATCTGTTTCTGAAAGTAGGGAGAGAAGAAGAGGAGGAGGAGAAGGAGGAGAAGGAGGAGCAGGAGGAGGTAGAGGAGGAGGAGGTAGAGAAGAAGAAGGAGGAGGAGGGGGAGGAGGAGAAGAAGAAGAAGAAGGAGGGGGGAGGACGAGGGTGGCATGCAAGAAATAATCCATGGTGGTCACAAGACTAGGGAAGACCATCCCTGCCTCTCACCTCTTACCTTAATGTTTCTTTTGTTGTGGTCAACCTGAGGTCATGGGTCATTCATCCACCACCCTGCTATCACCCTGCCACCACCCTGTCACTACCCTGCTATTACCCTGTCACTACCCTGCTATCACCCTGCCACCACCCTGTCACTACCCTGCTATCACCCTGTCACTACCCTGCTATCACCCTGCCACCACCCTGCTATCACCCTGTCACTACCCTGCTATCACCCTGCCACCACCCTGCCACCACCCTGTCACTACCCTGCTATCACCCTGCCACTACCCTGCTATCACCCTGCCCCCAAACAATTCCCTCTTGACTAGTTATTACGACTTGTAAGCTGATTTCTTCTCCCTCTCAACCAGTCCCTCCCTAACTTCATCCTTCGTCTCTGTAACGAAGGATACTCTTTTAATCCTATTTGAACAGTCTGTCACCATCTTCTTCCAGGATCAGACACGCTAACCATGGAGTGAGATTCCCTTCATAAGTCGATGCACAAGAGCATTAACCTTGGTTTTGGAGACTCGTTACGTCTCAACTCAATCCTGCTCAACTACACTCGAAGTGGAGAAACACAATGCCAGTTAGTCTTCAAGTCTCAATTCAGTGCTGCTCAACTGGACTCGTTTTGGACCTAACCAGACCTGTCAGTCAAGTGAGTGCAGGCGTCATCAGTCTAATACAGCGGTGAATTACACTCCAGGAGAGAGTAGGCAATGTAATCATTCCCTCAGGTCTGATGGAAGGTAATCAGTCCCTCAGCTTTGATGGAAGGTAATCAGTCCCTCAGCCTTGATGGAAGGTAATCAGTCCCTCAGCCTTGATGGAAGGTAATCAGTCCCTCAGTCTTGATGGAAGGTAATCAGTCCCTCAGCCTTGATGGAAGGTAATCAGTTCCTCAGCCTTGATGGAAGGTAATCAGTCCCTCAGCTTTGATGGAAGGTAATCAGTCCCTCAGCCTTGATGGAAGGTAATCAGTCCCTCAGCCTTGATGGAAGGTAATCAGTCCCTCAGCCTTGATGGAAGGTAATCAGTCCCTCAGCCTTGATGGAAGGTAATCAGTCTCTCATCAGAAGGTTCGCATCTTCCATCAAGGCTGAGGGACTGATTACCTCCGATCACGTTTCTGCTACGTCTACTGTCTCTAGTAGTGTGAGTAACAAGGGGTTCACATCTACAGTCAGAATAAGCATCTCAAATAACATCTCACACTCTCTACCTTTCTCACAGCATCATTATTCTTCCCTCCACTTCTCCCTCACTTCCCTTCTCCCTCACTTCCCTTCTCCCTCACTTCCCTTCTCCCTCACCGCCTCCCTCACTCCATCAAAAACTCCCTCATGATCACTAGGTCAAGGGGCCACAAGTAACACAATCGGTTTAAAGCTCTTCAAATCGTGGTGGTGGTGGTAGTGGTAGTAGTGGTGGTGGTAGTGATGGTGAGGATAGTAATGGTGGTAGTGGTGGTAGTGATAGTAGTGGTAGTAGTGGTGGCGGTAGTGATGGTGAGGATAGTAATGGTGGTAGTGGTGGTAGTGATAGTAGTGGTAGTAGTGGTGGTGCCAAACAGTAAACAAGGAGGCGTTAAATACTGTTATACAAAACTGAGAACTATCTACTCCTCTAGATGACTGAGGCAAGGATAGACAGGGATAGACAGGGATAGGCAGGGATAGGCAGGGATAGACAGGGATAGCAAGGGATAGGCAGGGATAGGCAGGGATAGGCAGGGATAGCAAGGGATAGGGACGCAGAAAACTGGAGGGATCCAGGTGCTGTGGTGAGCCACAACACCTGGTGACGCTGTGGTGAGCCACAACACCCAGTGAAGCTGTGGTGAGCCACAACACCCAGTGACGCTGTGGTGAGCCACAACACCCAGTGACGCTGTGGTGAGCCACAACACCTGGTGACGCTGTGGTGAGCCACAACACCTGGTGACGCTGTGGTGAGCCACAACACCTGGTGACGCTGTGGTGAGCCACAACACCTGGTGACGCTGTGGTGAGCCACAACACCCAGTGACGCTGTGGTGAGCCACAACACCCAGTGACGCTGTGGTGAGCCACAACACCTGGTGACGCTGTGGTGAGCCACAACACCTGGTGACGCTGTGGTGAGCCACAACACCTGGTGACGCTGTGGTGAGCCACAACACCTGGTGACGCTGTGGTGAGCCACAACACCTGGTGACGCTGTGGTGAGCCACAACACCTGGTGACGCTGTGGTGAGCCACAACACCTGGTGACGCTGTGGTGAGCCACAACACCTGGTGACGCTGTGGTGAGCCACAACACCTGGTGACGCTGTGGTGAGCCACAACACCTGGTGACGCTGTGGTGAGCCACAACACCTGGTGACGCTGTGGTGAGCCACAACACCTGGTGACGCTGTGGTGAGCCACAACACCTGGTGACGCTGTGGTGAGCCACAACACCTGGTGACGCTGTGGTGAGCCACAACACCTGGTGACGCTGTGGTGAGCCACAACACCTGGTGACGCTGTGGTGAGCCACAACACCTGTGGTGAGCCACAACACCTGGTGACGCTGTGGTGAGCCACAACACCTGGTGACGCTGTGGTGAGCCACAACACCTGGTGACGCTGTGGTGAGCCACAACACCTGGTGACGCTGTGGTGAGCCACAACACCTGGTGACGCTGTGGTGAGCCACAACACCTGGTGACGCTGTGGTGAGCCACAACACCTGGTGACGCTGTGGTGAGCCACAACACCTGGTGACGCTGTGGTGAGCCACAACACCTGGTGACGCTGTGGTGAGCCACAACACCTGGTGACGCTGTGGTGAGCCACAACACCTGGTGACGCTGTGGTGAGCCACAACACCTGGTGACGCTGTGGTGAGCCACAACACCTGGTGACGCTGTGGTGAGCCACAACACCTGGTGACGCTGTGGTGAGCCACAACACCTGGTGACGCTGTGGTGAGCCACAACACCTGGTGACGCTGTGGTGAGCCACAACACCCAGTGACGCTGTGGTGAGCCACAACACCCAGTGACGCTGTGGTGAGCCACAACACCCAGTGACGCTGTGGTGAGCCACAACACCCAGTGACGCTGTGGTGAGCCACAACACCCAGTGACGCTGTGGTGAGCCACAACACCCAGTGACGCTGTGGTGAGCCACAACACCTGGTGACGCTGTGGTGAGCCACAACACCTGGTGACGCTGTGGTGAGCCACAACACCTGGTGACGCTGTGGTGAGCCACAACACCTGGTGACGCTGTGGTGAGCCACAACACCTGGTGACGCTGTGGTGAGCCACACCTGGTGACGCTGTGGTGAGCCACAACACCTGGTGACGCTGTGGTGAGCCACAACACCTGGTGACGCTGTGGTGAGCCACAACACCTGGTGACGCTGTGGTGAGCCACAACACCTGGTGACGCTGTGGTGAGCCACAACACCTGGTGACGCTGTGGTGAGCCACAACACCTGGTGGCGCTGTGGTGAGCCACAACACCTGGTGACGCTGTGGTGAGCCACAAGACCTGGTGACGCTGTGGTGAGCCACAACACCTGGTGACGCTGTGGTCAGCCACAACACCTGGTGACGCTGTGGTGAGC
>NW_027195463.1:27500-60000 GCF_038502225.1 Cherax quadricarinatus | reverse complement strand
TTGAAGGGAGGAGGGTTGAAGGGAGGAGGGTTGAAGGGAGGGGAGAAGGGTTGAAGGGAGGAGGGTTGAAGGGAGGAGGGTTGAGGGGAGGAGGGTTGAAGGGAGGTGGGTTGAAGGGAGGAGGGTTGAACGCAGGAGGGTTGAGGGGAGAAGGGTTGAGGGGAGGAGGGTTGAAGGGAGGAGGGTTGAAGGGAGGAGGGTTGAAGGGAGGAGGGTTGAAGGGAGGAGGGGTGAGGGGAGGAGGGTTGAGGGGAGCAGGGTTGAAGGGAGGAGGGTTGAAGGGAGGAGGATTGAAGGGAGGAGGGTTGAAGGGAGGAGGGTTGAGGGGAGGAGGGTTGAAGGAGGAGGGTTGAAGGGAGGAGGGTTGAGGGGAGGAGGGTTGAAGGGAGGAGGGTTGAAGGGAGGAGGGTTGAAGGGAGGAGGGTTGAAGGGAGGAGGGTTGAAGGGAGGAGGGTTGAAGGGAGGAGGGTTGAAGGGAGGAGGGTTGAAGGGAGGAGGGTTGAAGGGAGGAGGGTTGAAGGGAGGAGGGTTGAAGGGAGGAGGGTTGAAGGGAGGAGGGTTGAAGGGAGGAGGGTTGAAGGGAGGAGGGTTGAAGGGAGGAGGGTTGAAGGGAGGAGGGTTGTAGGGAGGAGGGTTGAAGGGAGGAGGGTTGAAGGGAGGAGGGTTGAAGGGAGGAGGGTTGAGGGGAGGAGGGTTGAGGGGAGGAGGGTTGAAGGGAGGAGGGTTGAAGGGAGGAGGGTTGAGGGGAGGAGGGTTGAAGGGAGGAGGGTTGAGGGGAGGAGGGTTGAAGGGAGGAGGGTTGAAGGGAGGAGGGTTGAAGGGAGGAGGGTTGAAGGGAGGAGGGGGAGGGTTGAAGGGAGGAGGGTTGAAGGGAGGAGGGTTGAGGGGAGGAGGGTTGAAGGGAGGAGGGTTGAAGGGAGGAGGGTTGAAGGGAGGAGGGTTGAAGGGAGGAGGGTTGAAGGGAGGAGGGTTGATGGGTGGAGGGTTGAAGGGAGGAGGGTTGAAGGGAGGAGGGTTGAAGGGGAGGAGGGTTGAAGGGAGGAGGGTTGAAGGGAGGAGGGTTGAAGGGAGGAGGGTTGAAGGGAGGAGGGTTGAAGGGAGGAGGGTTGAAGGGAGGAGGGTTGAAGGGAGGAGGGTTGAAGGGAGGAGGGTTGAAGGGAGGAGGGTTGAGGGGAGGAGGGTTGAAGGGAGGAGGGTTGAAGGGAGGAGGATTGAGGGGAGGAGGGTTGAGGGGAGGAGGGTTGAAGGGAGGAGGGTTGAAGGGAGGAGGGTTGAAGGGAGGAGGGTTGAGGGGACGGGTGACGGGAGGAGTGTTGAAGGGAGGAGGGTTGAAGGGAGGAGGGTTGAAGGGAGGAGGGTTGAAGGGAGGAGGGTTGAAGGGAGGAGGGTTGAAGGGAGGGTTGAAGGGTTGAAGGGAGGAGGGTTGAAGGGAGGAGGATTGAGGGTTGAAGGGAGGGGGGTTGAAGGGAGGGTTGAAGGGAGGAGGGTTGAAGGGAGGAGGGTTGAAGGGAGGAGGGTTGAAGGGAGGGGGGTTGAAGGGAGGAGGGTTGAAGGGAGGAGGGTTGAAGGGAGGAGGGTTGAAGGGAGGAGGTTTGAAGTGAGGAGGGTTGAGGGTTGAGGGGAGGAGGGTTGAAGGCAGGAGGGTTGAAGGGAGGAGGGTTGAGGGGAGGAGGGTTGGGATGAGGGTTGAAGGGAGGAGGGTTGAAGGGAGGAGGGTTGAAGGGAGGAGGGTTGAAGGGAGGAGGGTTGAAGGGAGGAGGGTTGAAGGGAGGAGGGTTGAAGGGAGGAGGGTTGAAGGGAGGAGGGTTGAAGGGAGGAGGGTTGAAGGGGAGGAGGGTTGAGGGGAGGAGGGTTGAAGGGAGGAGGGTTGAAGGGAGGAGGGTTGAGGGAGGAGGGTTGAAGGGAGGAGGTTTGATGGGAGGAGGTTTGAAGGGAGGAGGATTGAGGGGAGGAGGGTTGAAGGGAGGAAGGTTGAAGGGAGGAGGGTTGAAGGGAGGAGGGTTGAGGGAGGGAGGAGGGTTGAAGGGAGGAGGGTTGAAGGGAGGAGGGTTGGGGGGGAGGAGGGGTTGGGAAGGGGGGAGGGTTTAAAAGGGGGAGGGGGGAGGGGGATTTAGGCAGGGGGTTTAAGGGAGGAGGGAAGGGGGGGAGGGTTTAGGAGAGGGGAGGAAGGGGTTTAAGGAGGAGGGGTTTAAGGGGGGAGGTTGGGAAAAAAGGGGTTGAGGGGGGGAGGGGAAGGGGGAGAAGGTTGAAGGAGGGTTTAAGGAGGAGGGAAGGAGGAGGGTTTAGGAGGAGGTTTGGGGGAGGTTTAAAGGGGGGAGGTTGGGGGGGAGGAGGGGAAGGGGGGAGGAGGTTAAAAGGGGGGAGGGTTTAAGGGAGGGAAAGGGAAGGAGGAAGGGAGGGGGGGAGAGGAGGGGGGAGGAGGTTTAAGGGAGGAGGGGTTTGGAAGGGGGGGTTTAAGGAGGAGGGGTTTAGGGGAGGAGGTTGAAGGGGAAAAGGGGTTTAAAAGGGAAGGGGGGGGTTTAGGGGGGGGAAAAGGGGGGGAAAAGGAAGGGGGGTTGAGGGGAGGGGGGAAGGGGGGGGGGAGGGAAAGAGAGGGTTGAAGGGGGGGGTTGAAGGGGTGGAGGGAAGGGGGGGGGGAGGGTTTAAGGGGGGAGGGGTTTAAGGGAAGGGGGTTGGGGGGGAGGGTTGAAGGGGGGAGGGGTTTAGGGGGAGGAAAGGGTTTAAGGCAGGAAGGGTTGGGGGAAAAGGGGGAGGTTGGGGGGAGGGGGGTTTAAGGGGGGAGGGAAAGGGGGGGGGGAGGTTTAAGGGAGGAGGGGTTTAGGGGGGGAGGTTTAAAAGGGGGAGGGGGTTTAAGGGGGGAGGGTTAAATTGGGAAGGGGGGAGGGTTGAAGGGAAAGGGGGGTTGAGGGGAGGGGGGGGAAGGAGGAGGTTGAAGGGGGGAGGGTTAAGGCAGGGGGGTTTAGGGGGGAGGGAAAAGGGGGAGGGGTTGGGGGAGGAGGTTTAAGGAAGAGGGTTTAAGGGGGGAGGGTTTGGGGGGGAGGGGTTTAAGGCAGGAGGGGTTTAGGGGGGGAGGGTTTAAGGGGGGAGGGGAAAAAGGGGAAGGGGGGGGTTTAAGGGGGGGGGTTGAAGGGGGGGGGTTAAAGGGGGAGGTTTAAGGAGGAGGGTTGAAGGAGGGGAAAGGAAAGGGGGGGAAGGGGGTTGAAAGGGGGGGAAAAGGGGTTTGGGGGGGGAGGGTTGAAGGAGGGGGTTAAAAGGGGGGGAGGGTTTAAGGGGGGGGGTTGAAGGGAGGAGGGTTTAAGGAGGAAAGGTTTTAAAAGGGGGGAGGTTGAAGGAGGAGGGTTTAAGGGGGGAGGGGAAGGGAGGGGAAAGGGAAAAAGGGGTTGGGAAAGGGGAGGGGGTTTAAGGGGGGGAGGGTTTAAGGAGGAGGGGTTTAAGGGGAGGAAGGGAAGGGGGGGTTGAAGGGGGGAGGTTTAAGGAGGGGGAAGGGAAAGGGGGAGGTTAAAGGGAGGAGGTTTAAGGGGGGGGTTGAAGGAGGAGGGTTTAAGGGGAGGAGGGTTTAAGGGTGGGGGAAAGGGGGGAGGGAAAGGGAAAAGGAAAGGGGTTTAAAGGGAAAGGGGGGAGGGGGAGGAGGAGGGTTTAAGGGAGGGTTGGGAAAGGGGGGAGGGTTTAGGGGAGGAGGGTTTAGGGGGAGGGGTTGGGGGAGGAGGGTTTAAGGGGGGAGGATTGAGGGGAGGGGGTTGGGGGGGGAGGAGGGGTTTAAGGGGGAGGGGTTTAAGGGAGGAGGGGAAAAGGGGAGGGGGGGTTGAAGGGAGGAGGGTTTTAAGGAGGAGGTTGAAGGGGGGGAGGGGTTTAAGGGGGAGGGTTGAGGGGAGGAGGGTTGGGGAGCAGGGTTGAAGGAGGAGGGGTTTAAGGGGGGGAGGATTTGGGGGGGGAGGTTTAGGGAGGAGGGTTGAAGGGGGGGGGAGGGGTTTAAGGGAGGAGGGTTGAAGGGGGGAGGGGTTTAGGGGAGGAGGGTTGAAGGGAGGAGGGTTGAAGGGGGGAGGGTTTAAGGGGGGAGGGTTGGGAAGGGGGGAGGGTTGGGGGGAGGAGGGTTTAGGGGGCAGGGTTGAAGGGGGGAGGGTTGAAGGGGGGAGGATTTTAGGGGGAGGAGGGTTTAGGAGGAGGGGTTTAAGGGGGGAGGGGTTTAAGGGGGGAGGGTTTAAGGGGGGGAGGGGTTGGGGGTTTGGAGGGGTTAAAGGGGGGAGGGTTGGGGGAGGTGGGTTGAAGGGGGGAGGGGTTTAAGGGGGAGGGGGGGAGGAGGGTTGGGAAGGGGAAAAGGGGTTTAAGGAGGAGGGTTGAGGGGGGAGGGGTTTAAGGAAGGGGGGGTTTAGGGAGGAGGGTTGGGGAAAGGGGGAGGGGTTTTAAGGGGTGAGGGTTGAAGGGGGGGGTTGAAGGTTTGGGGGGTTGAAAGGAGGGGTTTAAGGGGGGAGGGAAAAGGGAAAGGGGGGTTAAGGGGGAGGTTTAAGGGGGGAGGTTGAGGGGGGGAGGGGTTTAAGGCAGGAGGGGGTTTAAGGGAGGAGGGGGTTGGGGGGAGGAGGGGTTTAAGGGGGGAGGGGTTGAAGGGAGGAGGGTTGGGGGGAGGAGGGTTGGGGGGAGGGTTTAAGGGGGGAGGGGGGAAAAGGGAGGGGCGAAGGAGGAGGGTTGGGAAAGGGGGAGGGTTTAGGGGAGGGGTTGGGGGGGCAGGGGGAGAGGGTTAAAAGGGGGAGGATTGGGGAGGAGGGGGTTAGGGGAGGGGTTAAGGGGGGAGGGAAGGGGAGGAGGGGTTTAAGGGAGGAGGGTTGAGGTTTTGGGGGTTGAAGGAGGAGGGTTGAAGGGGGGGGTGGGTTTTAAGGGGGAAAGGGTTGAAAGGGAGGAGGTTGAAGGGGGGGAGGTGAAGGGGGGAGGTTGAAGGGGAGGGTTAAGGAGGAGGGTTGAAAGGGGGGAGGAGGAGGGTTTAAGGGGGGGAGGTTTAAGGGGGGAGGGAAGGGGGGGGGGTTAAAGGTGGGGGGGTTGGGGAAAGGGGAGGGTTGAAAGGGGGGGAGGGGTTTAAGGAAGGAGGGGTTAAGGAGGAGGGTTGAAGGGGAGGGGGGGTTGAGGGAGGGGGGTTGAAGGGAGGAGGGGAAGGAGGGGGGGGGAGGGGGGAGGGTTAAGGAAGGGGGGGAGGGGGGAGGGGGAAGGGAGGAGGGTTGGGGAGGAGGGGTTTAAGGGAGGGGGGTTTAGGGGAGGGGGGGGGGAAAGGAGGGGTTTAGGGAGGGGGGGATTTTAAGGGGGGGGAAGGGGGGGGAGGGGTTTAGGGGAGGAGGGGTTTAAGGGGGGGGAGGGGTTTAGGGGGGGAGGGTTAAAGGGGGAGGGGTTGGGAAGGGGGGAGGGTTGGGGGGGGTTAAGGGGGGTTAAGGGGGGAGGGGTTGGGAAGGGGGGAGGGGTTAAAGGGAAAGGGGGGTTGAAGGGGGGAGGGGTTTAAGGGGGGAGGGTTTAGGGGGGGAGGGGGAAGGCGGGGGGGGGGTTGGAAGGGGGGGGTTTAGGGGGGGAGGTTGGAAAGGAGGAAGGGGTTAAGGGGGGGGAGGGGAAGGGGGAGGGGTTGGGGGGGAGGGGGGGGTTGAAGGGGGGGAGGGTTGAAGGGGAGGGGTTTAGGGGGGGAGGGGAAGGGAGGAGGGGGGAGGAGGGGTTTAGGAGGAAGGGGAAAGGGGGAGGGGGGAAGGGGGAGGGGTTGGGGAGGAGGGTTGAAGGGAGGAGGGTTGAAGGCAGGAGGGTTGAAGGGAGGAGGGTTGAGGGGAGGAGGGTTGAAGGGAGGAGGGTTGAAGGGAGGAGGGTTGAAGGGAGGAGGGTTGAAGGGAGGAGGGTTGAGGGGAGGAGGGTTGAAGGAAGGAGGGTTGAAGGGGAAGGAGGTTTGAAGGGAGGAGGGTTGAAGGGTGGGGGGTTGAAGGGGTGGAGGGTTGAGGGGAGGAGGGTTGAAGGGAGGAGGGTTGAAGGGAGGAGGGTTGAAGGCAGGAGGGTTGAGGGGAGGAGGGGGGTTGAAGGGAGGAGGGTTGAGGGGAGGAGGGTTGAAGGGAAGAAGGGAGGAGGGTTGAAGGGGAGGAGGGTTGAGGGGAGGAGGGTGAGGGGAGGAGGGATGAAGGGAGGAGGGTTGTATTGAGGGGAGGAGGGTTGAAGGGTTGAGGAGGGTTGAAGGGAGGAGGGTTGAAGGGGAGGGGGGTTTGAAGAGGAGGAGGGTGGGGGGTTGAAGGGTGGAGGGTTGAAGGGAGGAGGGTTGAAGGGAGGAGGGTTGAAGGGAGGAGGGTTGAAGTGAGGAGGAGGAGGGTTTGAAGGGAGGAGGGTTGATGGGTGGAGGGTTGAAGGGAGGAGGGTTGAGGGGAGGAGGGTTGAAGGGAGGAGGGTTGAGGGGAGGAGGGTTGAAGGGAGGAGGGTTGAAGGGAGGAGGGTTGATGGGAGGGGGGTTGAAGGGTGGAGGGTTGAAGGGAGGAGGGTTGAGGGGAGGAGGGTTGAAGGGAGGGGGGGTTGAAGGGAGGAGGGTTGAAGGGAGGAGGGTTGAAGGGGAGGAGGGTTGAAGAAGGGTTGAAGGGAGGAGGGTTGAAGGGGAGGGAGGGTTGAAGGGGAGGAGGGTTGAAGGGGAGGAGGGTTGAAGGGAGAGGAGGGTTGAAGAATGGAGGAGGGTTGAAGGGGAGGAGAGGGTTGAAGGGGAGGAGGGTTGAAGGGAGGAGGGTGGAAGGGAGGAGGGGAGGAGGGTTGAAGGGAGGAGGGTTGAAGGGGAGGGTGGAGGGTTGAAGGGAGGAGGGTTGAAGGGAGGAGGGGTGAAGGGAGGAGGGTTGAAGGGGAGGAGGGTTGAAGGGTTGAAGGGAGGGGGTTGAAGGGGAGGAGGGTTGAAGGGAGGAGGGTTGAAGGGGAGGGTGGAGGGTTGAAGGGAGGAGGGTTGAAGGGGAGGAGGGTTGAAGGGAGGAGGGTTGAAGAAGGGATGGGGGTTGAAGGGAGGAGGGTTGAAGGGAGGAGGGTTGAAGGGAGGAGGGTTGAAGGGAGGAGGGTTGAAGGGAGGAGGGTTGAAGGGAGGAGGGTTGAAGGGAGGAGGGTTGAAGGGAGGAGGGTTGAAGGGAGGAGGGTTGAAGGGAGGAGGGTTGAAGGGAGGAGGGTTGAAGGGAGGAGGGTTGAGGTTAGGAGGGTTGAAGGGAGGAGGGTTGAAGGGAAGGGGGGTTGAAGGGAGGAGGGTTGAAGGGGAAGGAGGGTTGAAGGGAGGGAGGGTTGAAGGGAGGAGGGTTGAGGTTAGGAGGGTTGAAGGGAGGAGGGTTGAAGGGAGAGGGGGTTGAAGGGAAGGAGATGGTTGTAGGGAGGAGGGTTGAAGGGAGGAGGGTTGAGGGGAGGAGGGTTGAAGGGAGGAGGGTTGAAGGGAGGAGGGTTGAGGGGAGGAGGGTTGAAGGGAGGAGGGTTGAAGGGAGGAGTGTGTGTGTGTGTGTGTGTGTGTGTGTGTGTGTTACAGGTTCAGAGGCCGGGCAAGAAAGTTTTCCTCTTTTTTCCCCCATGGGTTTTTTTGCCTCCTTCACTACCTGCAACTTCCTCCTTCCTAATTAACATCCTGCGTTAATTGATCTTTTGATTAGTCCTTCTGTTCCTGCAGCCAATATTATTTGCCGTTGAATTAGCTCCTTTTCTAATTAGTAGCATGCCTGCTGTTCTAACAGCGGTACAATTACCTGTGCCCTTTTATTTAAGCTCAACTGTAAGCCTATTGCTTTACCTAATTACCGATGGTTACTGTAATTAGATTTTCCTTGCCTAATTAACCCGTTTCCGAAACCTGGCACGACCTCTCGATCTAACTGATCTGACGCAGTTCTTTGACCAGCTTTGATCTGCCGTGACCTGAGCTAATCTGCTCAGTCCTGTTGGGATGACCTGAAACTCATTTAATATCATAATTAGGGCATTTTTTAAAGTTGGTCTGATTACTAATAATTTAATTTTCTCACCTATTTGCTACACACACATTCGCACACTCGCTCACACTTGTTGTCCCTAGCACTCACTTTCACTCAAACTTATTGTTATTAAATGAAAATGTACACAGAAATATTATATATCATTTTAGCTCCCAGAATCACTCCATCTCATTTCCCAGCATCCTCTGGGTCATGTTCATCTCTGGTGATGCTGGGATGCTGGCAGTTGTCTCTCCTTTTTCTTCGTGGTCTGGGAGACTCGCTCAGTGTCACATAAAACGTCTCTTAAATTAAACCTTCACTTAAACCCGAGTAAAACTTACCTGAGCACCAGTAAACCTTGTAGACAGGTGCGCAGTCTTAATCCAGAGGCACTCTCCTGGATATTTCTGGCACTCTTGTCGCGAGCTCCTGGGACACTACTGAAGAACTTATGAGCACCTTATGAGGATCTCCGAAGGAAATTCTGAGGCCATGAAGACCTTCTGAGGACCTTCAGAGTATTTCCCCATAATCATGAAGGCGGCGGTGTTCTCTCCAGCACTAAGAAGGTTGTGTTTCTTCTTCTTCTCTCCTCCCTTCTCTCTCTTTCTTCTTACCTTATCCGCAAGAACTGAAGATTCAGAAGCGACTAGGACTGGTGTTATTGGTCATGACATATGTGTGTTAGGTGGGCGAGCGTCTCAGATTGCTGGAGCCCAGCATTGTTCCTCCGGCATTATTATTGTTGTTGTTATCACCACAATGGCCGCCACCTGCCTGCTGGGGCCTCGAGCGGTGGACTCGAAATGAACGCCGTCGGGTCTTTCTTTCCTTTCTCTCAGCTTTTCTCTAACTCTTTACTCAATGTTATCTCCAGGTATTGCACAGAAACACGCTTCGCTCTTAAAAAAGCTCTATCCAGAGCTCTACACTGTATTTGTCTGCCAGAGATACTGTCATTCAATATTATCTGCCGGTGTGCTGTGGTAAGACTGTATAAGGGTGAGGCTGTTTGTGGGTAATTATTGGATGGATAAACGTGAGAGCGACTTCGAACCGCATGCTAAGTACCGGTAAGCAGTGCCATGTAGCTCAATGCATATTGCGTTCAGCTCGTTTAATTCAGACGAGACATATTAGGTCAGAAGTTAAACTTCTCTACTTGGCTTTCTCGCGTTATCAGTCCAGCTCTTAAATTACATTCACTAGTAAGACGAAGAATGAGGGGAGACTTGATCAAAATGTATAAGTGGAAGTGGATATAAATAAAGTCATAAGGATCTCCCTCCAAGAAAGAACCCGTATTGAAATAAATGGTATAAAATACCAACACAATGGAAATATAAACACATGCAGTATAATGTGATCCTTTATTGACTACGTTTCGCCCACACAGTGGGCTTTTTCAAGTCACAAACAGATCTACCTGGGGTGGAAGGGACGCGAGAATTTATAGTCAGGTTCAGAATGCTGAGGTCAGGTGGAGAATGCTGCATCTGATGATGTACCGAGTGGGGTTATAGAGTCTAAAATCTTGGGTAGCTTGGAAAGGAGATTGGATAAGTTTGTGAGCAGACCTTCTACAGTGTTCTTCCATTCCTGTGTTCTTATGTGGGATAGCGATGAAGAAGTTTATTGGCAAGTGGTTCAGCTATGTTATAGAAGCCACTATTCTGGTTGAAGTTGTCGGATATAGAAATAAGTGATGATTCCAGGATTCTTCGGTATTGAGTGTTGTCTTCTGTGGCGATAAGTCTTGAGTTTCTGTAGTTTATCAAGTGGGTGTGTGAATTACGGTGTTGTACACAGGCATTCCTTGTGTCGTCAGACCTGCTTGCGTATTAGTGTTCTGAAATACGTGTTTGGAGGTCCCTTGATGTTTCGCCCACGTATAATTTGTTGCAGTCATTACAAGGGATTATGTATACCCCTGCAGAGGGTGGAAGCTTGTCCTGTTTATCACTGGTAATGTCCTTGATGGTCGTGGTTGTGGAGGTAGATACTTGGAATGAGGTACTGGAAAAGATGCGTAGGAGAAACTTGAAGAACAGGAGAAGAATGAGGTAATCAGTCTGTTAGGTAAGACACATATGCAACAGTTAGGTATCTTTATTTCGAAACGTTTCGTCTACACAGTAGGCTTCTTCAGTCGAATACAGAAAAGTTGATAGAAGCAGAAGAGACTTGAAGACGATGTAATCAGTCCATCACCCTTAAAGTTTTGAGGTGGTCAGTCCCTCAGTCTGGAGAAGAGCATTGTTCCATAGTCTGAAACAATATGGAGTTGAAGTGGCAGGATGGAGCCTTATATAGCGTCAGGAGGTGAGACGTAGGTCACTAGTAGAACGCAGATGTTGGGAGGTCAGCTCCCTCTCAAATCCAGCCGTTCTCACTAGTAGAGGTTGTCGAAGTTGATTTTAGATCTGTACCAAGATACCCTTGTGTTGCAGTGTCTGACAGATTGAACATTAAATTGGTATAAAATACCGCCAGATTGTTAGGTAAGACACATATGCAACAGTTAGGTATCTTTATTTCGAAACGTTTCGCCTACACAGTAGGCTTCTTCAGTCGAGTACAGAAAAGTTGATAGAAGCAGAAGAGACTTGAAGACGATGTAATCAGTCCATCACCCTTAAAGTTTTGAGGTGGTCAGTCCCTCAGTCTGGAGAATAGCATTGTTCCATAGTCTGAAACAATATGGAGTTGAAGTGGCACCAGTCCAGCACCACGTGGACAGACATGGCTTCTGCCGAAAGGAAGAGGTCACGATGTTCCAGGGACACGACGGATGACTCGGATTTAGAAATGTGGGGCGCAATCCTAGCGAAGAAGTTGCGAAACCACTCCGTGTCATCGGAGGAAAAGTCTCCAGTTCTGACAAGCCTAACCATGCAGCCAGAGAATACGGAAGAATGGATCAATGTGAACAGTAAGACACGCCGTCCCTCCAAGGAGCAGGTAAACCAGCTCAAATCACCTTCCAGATTCAAAGTAAAGGCTTATGGGGAACACAAAACCCACTATGGTGTGGTTACACACCTGGAAACACGGCACAAACTGAGGTTCAAGATATGGTTCAACCTGAGGGGAGAACCAATACTGACTCCTATCAACAGGGAAATGCATATCACCTTGAAGAAAGTCATGGAGACAGACCGCTCCTTCACCCTGGAGGAACTGGATTCTTGGCAGAAGGTCACCAAGGGTGTAGTGATGCGATACCCGCTGATGATGCCCATCGAGGCAGTAGCAGCTCACCCCAGTGTCGTGTCAGCTCAGCGTCTCAGGCAAAATCAGCAGGCAACGCACCAACCCGGCAGGTCCTCATTCAGCATGTAGGACCGCTGCCATCCCAGCTGGACCTCGGTTCTTGGGGCAGGTACGATGTCAGGACCTTCACGGCAGAACCAGTTCGCTGTTTTAAGTGCCAGCGTTACGGACACCTGGGTGCACTCTGTCCAACTTCAACCAGAATAGTGGCTTCTATAACATAGCTGAACCACTTACCAATAAACTTCTTCATCGCTATCCCACATAAGAACACTGTAGAAGGTCTGCTCACAAACTTATCCAATCTCCTTTCCAAGCTACCCAAGATTTTAGACTCTATAACCCCACTCGGTACATCAGATGCAGCATTCTCCACCTGACCTCAGCATTCTGAACCTGACTATAAATACTCGCGTTCCTTCCACCTCGGTTCTTGGGGCAGGTACGATGTCAGGACCTTCACAGCAGAACCAGTTCGCTGTTTCAAGTGTCAGCGTTATGGACACCTGGGTGCACTCTGTCCGAACAGAGTAATCTGCGGTGTCTGCAGCCAGCACCACCCTACCGAGGAATGCATCACCAAGCTGAAAAATGCATCGCCACCCACTCCACAATGCCCGAACTGCAGGCAGAAACACCATGCCTGGAATCCTCGATGCCCCGAGAGGCTCGCCAGAATTCAAGAAGTCTGGAAGACGCCAAAAAACTCGGCAACAGGCTATGACGGATCATCAACCGATGGATGCAGAGAACCCTGCCATACCGCAGATCTCTCAGCAGCTAAACCAAGTCAATGCCCAGGAATTTCCAACCCTAGAAGCCTCAACCAGGCGTCAAGGTCAAGAACCTCCTGCACCCCTACCTCAACGAAGAAACAGAAACAAGAGGAACAGGAGGCGTCAACAGGGTGCATCGGGTCAATGCGATCAGCAGGCTGCACTAAACGAGCCCCCACCGGCCATAGCACGACAACGCAGGCACTCCTTACCCGGCACAGGCGCTTTGCAGACTCAACTGGCACCTCACCAGCAGATCCCGGCTACTCAACCTGGTATACAGCAACAGACCACGGTGCATACAATAAAGAAATCCAACCCTCAGCAGTCCCTACAGACCACAGCAGCCCAGATAATATCCACTGTTTCGAACCCATCTCCAAAGCAGGCCCTCACCAGGGAGGATCTCGTAGCACTCATCAAGGTGTTCACGGATCTTATTTGCAACAAAATCAACTCCACGGAACAACAGAGCGCATTCCGGCAGATGGCCAGTACTCTCCTGAGAGTGTGCTTTCTGACCGAAGAGGAGACAGTGGATGCCATGAATTTGCAGGTTCTCAGAGCGGGCAGGACTCAGTCTCCAGCTCAGGAAACAACAGCGATGGAATAACCTCGGTACCAAATCACACCCTCAAGGTCCTACAATGGAACATTCAGGGCTTGAGGGGCAAACAGCACCTCTTGCTGGAGGCAGTAATTCGGGATCGGGTTGACATCGTCTTGCTACAAGAAACTCTGACTGTCCCGACTATGTGCCCAAGACTACCCGGTTTTGCTGGGTATTTTCGGCACATGGACCCGGGCATTCACTGCAGAGGCACAGCTGTATTTGTATCCAATACAATACCTCACGAGGTTATAGCCAACCCTGTGGACTGTGGGGAGGATGTCGAGGTACAGGCCATCCTTGTGCACATACCTGGGGCGCCCATTACCATCTATAACATCTACAAGAACCCAAGACACACCCTCGACATTGCAGAGCTCCTCGCACTAGCACGCACTGAGTGTATTATTGTGGGTGGAGATTTCAACGCACATCACCCAATGCTGCACTCTCACTCAGCAACCAATGCTGCTGGCAGACACATAGCAATGCTCCTACACGATATTCCAGAGGTAAAGTTGCTAAACAATGGAGACCCCACACACCTGTTGGGTGGCTGCCTCGACCTTACCTTCGGGTCAAGACAACTCGCAGCAGGAGCCACATGGGAAACTCATCCTCACCTTGTCAGTGACCACTTTGCAGTGATCACCACCTTCAGTCATCTCTGGGTCCTCTTCGGGAGGGAATATCACCCCTAGTTGCCTGCGGAGTGTCTCAGCTTTTGGGTTAAGACATGGCCCAGTTCTACACTCCTCTCAAGCCCTAAACGTCGCATGTCCCTTCCTCCTCGCTCACCCCACTGGAGTCCTAACAGAAGAGCCTGAATTTCTCTTCTCAATATCTGTCCCACGATCGCCTTCGCTGCTGGGTTAAGCCCTGGCTCTATTCCTACGACTAAGAACACTCCTCTCCAGCACTATTCTTCGTCTGTCCCGTCTTCCCCGCTCATCCCATTTGGGATCTTACCTTAACTTTCGTTCGTTCGTTGTACTGTTTGTAATGGCTTGATAAAGCTCCTGTCTAGTAGGGTTATTGAAGCTTAAATCTTGGGTAGTTTCAAGTTTAGGTTGGATGAATGAGAAGGGTTGGATTTGAGTGGGACTTGCACATAAGTAAATAGATTTGTCAGATGTGATGAATGGTTTGAAAAACCGACAAGTTGAAGATTGAGACATTTATGCAGCATATGGGAATCTTTATTCAGGAAACGTTTCGCCACACAGTGGCTTCATCAGTCCAATACAAAGAGGAAGGCGTAAGGAGAGGAGTATGAAGTAATCAGTCCCTCAACCTGGAGTCGATGTGTTCAGTCCATCAATCTTGTAGAACTGAACACATCGACTCCAGGTTGAGGGACTGATTACCTCATACTCCTCTCCTTACGCCTTCCTCTTTGTATTGGACTAATGAAGCCACTGTGTGGCGAAACGTTTCCTGAATAAAGATTCCCATATGCTACATAAGTGTCTCAATCTTCAGATTTGTCAGAGCTTATTGTTAGGGTAGCACTGAAAGTGGGTTGGGCAAATGTTCCGTTAGTGGGTTGGATTTGTAAAGGACCTGCCAAGTGTTGAATTGGCAATATCGGTTCTCTGAACCATTCATCTACAAGGCCTGCCAAGTATTGGGTCAACTGGCTTAATGCAGTGTTCCACCTTTATTATCTTCTTATGTTCTTATGAATTGTTGTCTTAGGGTAAACCTTAATAAAAGCGGGTAATGACCCCAGTCAAAGCAATCTACACTGCTTGACTTTCTTGAATTACTTATGATTAATAACACTAAGAATGTCTTCTTGTTCCATTTACATATAACACTGAAAACCATCAGTCAGAGCTTCCACTGAAATACGAAATACAGCATACAAAAATCAGGACTCACTAACTCCACTACCATACATAAAAACCAGGACTCACTATCTCAACAAGCATACATAAAAACCACGACTCACTACCTCCACAAACATATATAAAAACCAGGACTCACTACCTCCACAAACATACATAAAAACCAGGACTCACTATCTCAACAAGCATACATAAAAACCACGACTCACTACCTCCACAAACATATATAAAAACCAGGACTCACTACCTCCACAAACATACATAAAAACCAGGACTCACTACCTCAACAAGCATACATAAAAACCAGGACTCACTACCTCCACAAACATACATAAAAACCAGGACTCACTACCTCCACTAACATACATAAAAACCAGGACTCACTACCTCCACTACCACACATAAAAACCAGGACTCACTACCTCCACTACCACACATAAAAAGCAGGACTCACTACCTCCACTAACATACATAAAAACCAGGACTCACTACCTCCACTACCACACATAAAAAGCAGGACTCACTACCTCCACTAACATACATAAAAACCAGGACTCACTACCTCCACTACCATACATAAAAACCAGGACTCACTACCTCCATTAACATACATAAAAACCAGGACTCACTACCTCCACTACCACACATAAAAAGCAGGACTCACTACCTCCACTAACATACATAAAAACCAGGACTCACTACCTCCACTACCACACATAAAAAGCAGGACTCACTACCTCCATTAACATACATAAAAACCAGGACTCACTACCTCCACTACCACACATAAAAAGCAGGACTCACTACCTCCACTAACATACATAAAAACCAGGACTCACTACCTCCACTAACATACATAAAAACCAGGACTCACTACCTCAACAAGCATACATAAAAACCACGACTCACTACCTCCACAAACATATATAAAAACCAGGACTCACTACCTCCACAAACATACATAAAAACCAGGACTCACTACCTCCACAAACATACATAAAAACCAGGACTCACTACCTCCACAAACATACATAAAAACCAGGACTCACTACCTCCACTACCATACATAAAAACCAGGACTCACTACCTCCACTACCACACATAAAAAGCAGGACTCACTACCTCCACTAACATACATAAAAACCAGGACTCACTACCTCCACTACCACACATAAAAAGCAGGACTCACTACCTCCACTAACATACATAAAAACCAGGACTCACTACCTCAACAAGCATACATAAAAACCACGACTCACTACCTCCACAAACATATATAAAAACCAGGACTCACTACCTCCACAAACATACATAAAAACCAGGACTCACTACCTCCACAAACATACATAAAAACCAGGACTCACTACCTCCACAAACATACATAAAAACCAGGACTCACTACCTCCACAAACATACATAAAAACCAGGACTCACTACCTCCACTACCACACATAAAAAGCACGACTCACTACCTCCACTAACAAACATAAAAACCAGGACTCACTACCTCCACTACCATACATAAAAACCAGGACTCACTACCTCCACTACCACACATAAAAAGCAGGACTCACTACCTCCACTAACATACATAAAAACCAGGACTCACTACCTTCACTACCATATATAAAAACCAGGACTCACTACCTCCATTAACATACATAAAAACCAGGACTCACTACCTCCACTACCATACATAAAAACCAGGACTCACTACCTCCACTACCATACATAAAAACCAGGACTCACTACCTCCACTACCACACATAAAAAGCAGGACTCACTACCTCCACTAACATACATAAAAACCAGGACTCACTACCTCCACTAACATACATAAAAACCAGGACTCACTACCTCCACTACCACACATAAAAAGCAGGACTCACTACCTCCACTAACATACATAAAAACCAGGACTCACTACCTTCACTACCATATATAAAAACCAGGACTCACTACCTCCATTAACATACATAAAAACCAGGACTCACTACCTCCACTACCACACATAAAAAGCAGGACTCACTACCTCCACTAACATACATAAAAACCAGGACTCACTACCTCCACTAACATACATAAAAACCAGGACTCACTACCTCCACTACCACACATAAAAACCAGGACTCACTACCTCCACTAACATACATAAAAACCAGGACTCCCTACCTCCACTAACATACATAAAAACCAGGACTCACTACCTCCACTAACATACATAAAAACCAGGACTCACTACCTCCACTAACATACATAAAAACCAGGACTCCCTACCTCCACAAACATACATAAAAACCAGGACTCACTACCTCCACTAACATACATAAAAACCAGGACTCACTACCTCCACTACCATACATAAAAACCAGGACTCACTACCTCCACTACCATACATAAAAACCAGGACTCACTACCTCCACTAACATACATAAAAAGCAGGACTCACTACCTGCACTACCATACATAAAAACCAGGACTCACTACCTCCACTAACATACATAAAAAGCAGGACTCACTACCTGCACTACCATACATAAAAACCAGGACTCACTACCTCCACTAACATACACAACGTCGATGCTGGAATTTTCTGAAATGGAATTCACAGAGGTCTTCCCCAGGCTCCTCATTCCTACTTAATACTTCCCACTGACGTAAAAATGAACTCGTCTGTCGCATTAAGAGGGTCGTCCGTTGCGGCCGGATACTCCTGACATCCAGCCAGACGCAACTCCGGCTTCCAGCTCCTGGACTTCAAAGGAGACATTTAATGACTTCCTCCCGTTTTTCTCCACCTGCGTCCGTGGTTTCTGATTACCTTCCCAGACGACAGGGGAGGGCAAAAATTAGGTGCTAATTTGGCTATGCCTTTGCAGATAGGTTTTTCTGGAGGTCTGGGCACAGGTGAATGAGGTTTCTTACGGAGCCTGGGCACAGGTGAATGGGGTTAAACGGAACCTGTGCATAGGTGAATGAGGTTAAATGGAACCTGGGCTCAGGTGAATGAGGTTTCTTATTGAACCTGAGCACAGGTGACTGAGGTTCCCATCATGCCAACTCACGTAGGCTTGACTCACGAAATCGTAATGACACGATTGCAAACAAACCATACCCCGGCCGGGATTGAACCCGCGGTCAGAGAGTCTCAAAACTCCAGCCCGTCGCGTTAGCCACTAGACCAGCTAGCCACAATAAGATTCATCCAACTAGGTATATTTCTACACCATAGGAAGGTTAGCACAGGCACCACTGTGACCACAAATGCAAGTTTTTACAGACGAATCTCCAGCTAGCGTGGCCGTGACGAACTCTAGCTCAAGTCCCTTCACTGCCGTCAACATGACTCACGAAATCGTAATGACACGATTGCATTTGTGGTCACAGTGGTGCCTGTGCTAACCTTCCTATGGTGTAGAAATATACCTAGTTGGATGAATCTTATTGTGGCTAGCTGGTCTAGTGGCTAACACGACGGGCTGGAGTTTTGAGACTCTATGACCGCGGGTTCAATCCCGGCCGGGGTATGGTTTGTCACGTAGGCTTGGCTGGCAAGCTTCACAACATCCTTCACATATGTCAACCAACTAAACCTAAAGAAAAATAAAGTACATTTACAAAGCAAATTAAAAAAAAATGGTAAAATTAAAAAAAAAAGTAAAAATACCCATTCTGGATAAAATAGAATAAGGTCCAAAATATGCATTTACAAAATGTCTGCCAGCGACTGCAAAGACACAGTTACCAAGAAATTGAAAAAGGCAGCAAATTATGAAATATGTTGGTTGACGGTAGTTGTTAGTTGGTTGACGGTAGTTGTTAGTTGTTTGACGGTAGTTGTTAGTTGTTTGACGGTAGTTGTTTGACGGTAGTTGTTAGTTGTTTGACAGTAGTTGTTAGTTGTTTGACGGTAGTTGTTAGTTGGTTGACGGTAGTTGTTAGTTGTTTGACGGTAGTTGTTAGTTGTTTGACGGTAGTTGTTAGTTGTTTGACGGTAGTTGTTAGTTGTTTGACAGTAGTTGTTTGACGGTAGTTGTTTGACGGTAGTTGTTTGACGGCAGTTGTTAGTTATTTAACGGAAGTTGTTAGTTGTTTGACGGTAGTTGTTAGTTTTTAGTTGTTTTACGGGATTTTTAGTTGTTTCGGTAGTTTTTTTAAAATGTTTTTGTTTGACGGTAGTTGTTAGTTGTTTGACGATAGTTGTTAGTTGTTTGACAGTAGTTGTTAGTTGTTTGATAGTAGTTGTTAGTTGTTTGACGGTAGTTGTTAGTTCGTTGACGGTAGTTGTTAGTTGTTTGACGGTAGTTGTTAGTTGTTGACGGTAGTTGTCAGTTGGCTGACGGTAGTTGTTAATTTTTTGAGGGTAGTTGTTTGTTGGTTGACGATAGTTTATGGTTGGTTGACAGATGTTGATTATGGTAGATAATGTAAGTGACAGGTGGTTGATAGAGACTGATAACATTAGTGACTATAAAATAAGAAAAAAAATAAATAAGAAAGAGATTAATAAGGAAAACAAAAGCCCCATTATTAGGGAGAACAAAAGCACTATTAATAGGGTGAAAATACAATAGAAATATTGTTTTACAGAGTCTGCCAATCAGCGACTGGTACACACACACACACACACACACACAAACACACACACACAGACACACACACACACACACACACACACACACACACACACACACACATTTTCTTGGACTGCAAGAAGGCCTTCTACACAGTTCCTCACAAGAGGTTACTGCAAAAGATAGAGGATCAGGCATACATAACAGGAAAGGCACTGCAATGGATCAGAGAATACCTGACAGGGAGGCAACAACGGCGCCTGTGACAAGCGGGGTTCCACAGGGGTCAGTCCTAGGACCTGTGCTGTTTTTGGTATATGTGAACGACATAACGGAAGGGATAGACTCAGAAGTGTCATTGTTTGCAGATGATGTGAAGTTAATGAGAAGAATCAAATCGGTCGAGGATCAGGCAGGACTACAAAGAGACCTGGACAGGCTACAAGCCTGGTCCAGCAACTGGCTCCTTGAGTTTAACCCTGCCAAATGCAAAGTCATGAAGATTGGGGAAGGGCAAAGAAGACCGCAGACACAGTATAGTCTAGGTGGCCAAAGACTGCAAACCTCACTCAAGGAAAAAGATCTGGGGGTGAGTATAACACCGAGCACATCTCCTGAGGCGCATATCAATCAGATAACTGCTGCAGCGTACGGGCGTCTGACAAACCTAAGGATAGCGTTCCGATACCTCAGTAAGGAATCGTTCAAGACACTGTACACCATTTACGTCAGGCCCATACTGGAGTATGCAGCGCCAGTTTGGAACATCAACACGTCAAGAAATTGGTCAAAGCACGTCAGAGCTAAATTTAGTAAATCGGCCTGACGACACTGGAGGACAGGGTCCGGGGAGACGTAGACATAGGTGAATAGACAAAGACAGGATGTTCCAGAGAGGGGACACAGAAACAAGGGGTCACAATTGGAAGCTGAAGACTCAGATGAGTCAAAGGGATGTTAGGAAGTATTTCTTTCAGTCATAGAGTTGTCAGGCAGTGGAATAGCCTAGAAAGTGAAGTAGTGGAGGCGGGAACCATACATAGTTTTGAGACGAGGTTTGATAAAGTTCTTGGAGCAGTGAGAGAGAGGACCTAGTAGCGATCAGTGAAGAGGCGGGGCCAGGAGCTATGAATCGACCCCTGCAACCAAAAATAGGTGAGTATACACACACACACACACACACACACACACACACACACACACACACACACACACACACACACACACACACACACACACACACACACACACACACACACACACCACACACACACCCACACACACACACACACACACACACACACACACACACACACACACACACACACACACACACACACACACACACACAAGGGAGAAATGGTCAGATTTCTGCTGCCATTGGTCTCATATATTGACCTACTCAGTGGAGTTTATGGTCAGGAGACCTGGACCTGAACCTGGACCTGTATCTTCACCTGCGCCTGTACCTTGACCTGGACCGGTCTTCCAGTAAAGCTGGAGACCTGAAGCGCCAGTTTATATGTCGATAAATGCAAAGTGATGCACTTTGTAGGTTACAGTGTTAAAGTTGCCTCTGTAATACTTGAAAGTTCCCCCCAACCCGTTTCCTTTCTGAAGTGAGAGAAACACCTGTGAGTGGCTGCTCTCTCTCTCTCTCTCTCTTTCTCTCTCTCTCTCACTATTGTTGCTGGTGCTTGCGCTTGAACGTCCACTGTGAATCAGGCGTCACCGGCCACATTGTCACCACGTCAATATTACCGCAGCAATAACTTGCTGGAGGAGAAGAAAGGCAGGCTAGTGACGTCCCTCGTAGCTCCACTCCACCTCAATCTTCCTCCCCTGACGGAGCACTCGGCCTAAATCTCTCTTACTGAGGGAGATCTCCACCTAAATCTGTCCCGTCGCAAGGGGCGCGACGCTAAATCTGCCCTCCCAGGTTCTGGAACCCCAACTATGGGTGTGTCCTGGAGTTGGGGTGGAGGGGCAGGGAGGGTTCAGTATTGCTACTGGAAGAACTTCATCTGGGGCACTTCTGTCTCTATTGGAAGTGCTGGAGTTAAGGTAATGGAAGCTACTTCTCTGGAACAGGTGGAATTGGGGAAGTAGGAACCATTCCTACTGGAAATGTTGATGTTGAGAGTCCGGGAGTCCTACTAGTCTTCTCCCTGGTGAGTCTGGACTCTGAACCTTTAGTCTCGCATTATGGCAATCAGTACACTTACACACCAGAGGACAAACGAGTTCTTTATTATATATCATCCAGGGCAAGGTGACCTAAGGAAGGAAAACATTTCACCATCACTTAGTCAGTAGACTAATTGATGGTGAGGGGTAGACCGAGCACTTAATTTGCAATTCAGATGATTTACAGAAAGGCAGCATCTCCCACCATTAATCCTTCAGAGTTCAGGCACTATGCCTTCCACCTTTAGAACTCAGTGCCAGCTAGCCGGTTTCCCTGTATCTTCTCGGATGGTTGACTGGCTGGGTAATTGAACATAAAAGCCTATCGAATATTCAAATGGCCATTGAGGCTGCATATCAACTGTCCACCACAAGTCAATAATACTTTAATATATTAAAAATGGACTAAAGTTAACATCGAATATACACTGAGGAATATATATCTTTCAGTGTATATATATCCTGATGAACTAGACAATTGTGTAATACTTGGGTATCTTTATTGTGGAAATGCTTCGCCAACCAGTCGCTTCCTCAGTCCGCTACAGAGAAGGAAGGTTGACGATCATAAAGTATTTGAGGTAATCAGTTCCTCAACCTGGAGTCGATGTGATCATTCGATCAATCTTGATAAGAGTTTCTTCAGATGGTAAGTAACCCACGGAGAAGTAGTAACAAACACAGGCACCACCGTCATGGTCTACGTCAGGTCACTCCAGCTCCCCGTCAGGTCAGTGCTGACATAGTCTTTGTTTACACTATAGAATTTGTTACGGTTACGTCAGGTTTTGTTGAAGATGGTATAAAATACCGACAAGATGAAGATTAAGACACATGTGTAACAGTTGTGTGTCTTTATTGATGTAAAGTTTCTCCTACACAGTAGACTTCTTCAGTCAAATACAAAGTAATGAAATAATGAAGTAATGAAAGAAGAAGTGGAAGTAATGAAATAAAGATGATGTAATCAGTCCATCAACCTTGGAGAAAAAATATTTGAGGTGGTCAGTCCCTCAGTTCAGCTCCACGGAGCTGAACTCTTCTCCAGGCTGAGGGACTGACCACCTCAAATACTTTTTCTCCAAGATAGATGAACAAATTTTATATCATTACTACTGCTAGCTCTGTATTTGACTGAAGAAGCCTACTGTGTAAGTGAAACATTCCATCAGTAAACATACCCAACAGCTGCACATGTGTCGTAATTTTCTACGTTAAGTTCATAATCTAAACCTACGATAGCTCTTCTTTACTCCCTCACTTTCTGCCATACGTTTCTCTATCGCTTCCACAATTATTATCCTAATCCCTTCCCTTTTCCTATATTCTCTTCTAGCCTTTCTCCTCTCCTCTATTCCTCCTCCCACCACGTTATTGGCTCATAATTTCACGTGGGTATCAGCGCCGTGGGCGACGACGGGCACTCCTCGAAGGCTAAGAAGAAAAATATATATATGTGTGTGTACTCACCTATTTGTGGTTGCTAGGGTCGAGACGCAGCTCCTGGCCCCTGTGTGTGTGTGTGTGTGTGTGTGTGTGTGTGTGTGTGTGTGTGTGTGTGTGTGTGTGTGTGTGTGTGTGTGTGTGTGTGTGTGTGTGTGTGTGTGTGTGTGTGTGTGTGTGTGTGTGTGTGTGTGTTTTAGAACCCCCTCTTCCCTTTACAACTTTGCTCAAAGTTTAGATAGCAAAAATTTCAGCGTCTTGATCCTGATCACTTCCCTCGAGTTTAATCTTGAGAGACAGAGAGAGAGAGAGAGAGAGAGAGAGAGAGAGAGAGAGAGAGAGAGAGAGAGAGAGAGACAGACAGACAGAGAGAGAAAGAGAGAGAGAGAGAGAGAGAGAGAGAGAGAGAGAGAGAGAGAGAGAGAGACCCCTGGAGACAAGGTACAGAGTGTCGAGGGCCTCGCCAAACGTGAGAACTCGTCACAGGAGACACCAGAGTGGAGAAGTTTCTCTCTGTGGATCCACACAGGGGATAAAAAAAAAAGTGTTCTCCCTTTTAAAAGCTTCTTTCTTAGTTTCTCTCATCTCCTTCCTCCCTCTTATCTCCCCTTCTTTCTCTCTTTTTTTTTCTTTCGCCTGCATTCATTCCACACACTTAACAGCACATTCTTATTGCATTCAACACTTCGCTCCACTGTGGCTGTTGCTGTCTAATGTGGCTGTTGCTGTCTAGTGTGGTTGTTGCTGTCTAATGTGGCTGTTGCTGTCTAATGTGGCTGTTGCTGTCTAATGTGGCTGTTGCTGTCTAATGTGGCTGTTGCTGTCTAGTGTGGCTGTTGCTGTGTAATGTGGCTGTTGCTGTATAATGTGGCTGTTGCTGTCTAATGTGGCTGTTGCTGTCTAGTGTGGTTGTTGCTGTCTAATGTGGCTGTTGCTGTCTAATGTGGCTGTTGCTGTCTAATGTGGCTGTTGCTGTCTAGTGTGGCTGTTGCTGTGTAATGTGGCTGTTGCTGTCTAATGTGGCTGTTGCTGTCTAATGTGGCTGTTGCTGTCTAATGTGGCTGTTGCTGTCTAGTGTGGCTGTTGCTGTGTAATGTGGCTGTTGCTGTATAATGTGGCTGTTGCTGTCTAATGTGGCTGTTGCTGTCTAGTGTGGTTGTTGCTGTCTAATGTGGCTGTTGCTGTCTAATGTGGCTGTTGCTGTCTAGTGTGGTTGTTACTGTGTAATGTGGCTGTTGCTGTCTAATGTGGTTGTTGCTGTCTAATGTGGCTGTTGCTGTGTAATGTGGCTGTTGCTGTCTAGTGTGGTTGTTGCTGTCTAATGTGGCTGTTGCTGTCTAATGTGGTTGTTGCTGTCTAATGTGGCTGTTGCTGTCTAATGTGGCTGTTGCTGTCTAGTGTGGCTGTTGCTGTGTAATGTGGCTGTTGCTGTGTAATGTGGCTGTTGCTGTATAATGTGGCTGTTGCTGTCTAGTGTGGTTGTTGCTGTCTAGTGTGGTTGTTGCTGTATAATGTGGCTGTTGCTGTCTAGTGGTGTTGTTGCTGTTCAGTGTGGTTGCTGTTGTCTAGTGTGATTGTTGCTGTGTAATGTGGCTGTTGCTGTCTAGTGTGGCTGTTGCTGTCTAGTGTGGTTGCTGTTGTCTAGTGTGATTGTTGCTGTGTAATGTGGCTGTTGCTGTGTAATGTGGCTGTTGCTGTCTAGTGTGGTTGTTGCTGTCTAGTGTGGCTGTTTCTGTTCAGTGTGGTTGTTGCTGTTTAATGTGGCTGTTCCTGTCTAGTATGGTTGTTGCTGTCTAGTGTGGCTGTTGCTGTTCAGTGTGGTTGCTGTTGTCTAGTGTGATTGTTGCTGTGTAATGTGGCTGTCGCTGTCTAGTGTGGCTGTTGCTGTCTAGTGTGGTTGCTGTTGTCTAGTGTGATTGTTGCTGTGTAATGTGGCTGTTCCTGTCTAGTGTGGCTGTTACTGTCTAGTGTGGTTGTTGCTGTCTAGTGTGGCTGTAGCTGTTCAGTGTGGTTGTTGCTGTTTAATGTGGCTGTTCCTGTCTAGTGTGGTTGTTGCTGTCTAGTGTGGATGTTGCTGTTCAGTGTGGTTGTTGCTGTTTAATGTGGCTGTTGCTGTCTAGTGTGGTTGCTGTTGTCTAGTGTGGATGTTGCTGTCTAGTGTGGTTGTTGCTGTCTATTGGGGCTGTTGCTGTTCAGTGTTGTTGTTGCTGTTTAATGTGGATGTTGTTGTCTAGTGTGGTCTTTGCTGTCTAGTGTGAGTGACGCTGTCTAATGTGGTTGTTGCTGTCTAGTGTGGCTGTTGCTGTCTAATGTAAATGTTACTGTCTAGTGTGGTTGTTGCTGTCTAGTGTGATTGGTGCTGTCTAGTGTGGTTGTTGCTGTCTAGTGTGATTGGTGCTGTATAGTGTGGTTGTTGCTGTCTAGTGTGATTGCTGCTGTTTAATGTGGTTCTTGCTGTCTAGTGTGATTGATGCTGTTTAGTGTGGCTATTGCTGTCTAGTGTGGTTGTTGCTCTCTAGGGTGGTTGTTGCTGTCTAGTGTGGATGTTGCTGTCTAGTGTGGTTGTTGCTCTCTAATATAGATTTTGCTATCTAGTGTGATTGTTGCTGTCTAGTGTGGATGTTGCTGTCTAGTGTGGTTGCTGCTGTCTAGTGTGGATGTTGCTGTCTAGTGTGATTGATGCTGTCTAGTGTGGTTCTTGCTGTCTAATATAGATTTTGCTGTCTAGTGTGATTCTTGCTGTCTAGTGTGAGTGTTGCTGTCTAATGTGGTTGTTGCTGTCTAGTGTGGTTGTTGCTGTCTAGTGTGGCAGTTGCTGTCTAATGCAGATGTTACTGTCTAGTGTGGTTGTTGCTGTCTAGTGTGATTGGTGCTGTCTAGTGTGGTTGTTGCTGTCTAGTGTGATTGTTGTTGTGTAGTGTGGTTGTTGCTGTCTAGTGTGATTGCTGCTGTTTAATGTGGTTGTTGCTGTCTAATGTGGATGTTGCTGTCTAGTGTGGTTGTTGCTGTCTAGTGTGAATGTTGCTGTCTAGTGTGGTTGTTGCTGTCTAGTGTGGATGTTGCTGTCTAGTGTGGTTGTTGCTGTCTAGTGTGGTTGTTGCTGTCTAGTGTGATTGATCCTGTTTAATGTGCTTGTTGCTGTCTAGTGTGATTGATGCTGTCTAGTGTGGTTATTGTTGTCTAGTGTGATTGATGCTGTCTAGTGTGGTTATTGCTGTCTAGTGTGGTTGTTACTATCTAGTGTTGTTGTTGCTGTTTAGTGTTTTTGTTGCTGTCTAGTGTGGATGTTGCTGTCTAGTGTGGCTGTTGCTGTCTAGTGTGGCTGTTGCTGTCTAGTGTGATTGATGCTGTTTAATGTGGTTGTTGCTGTCCAGTGTGGATGTTGCTGTCTAGTGTGGATGTTGCTGTCTAGTGTGGTTGTTGCTGTCTAGTGGGGATGTTGCTGTCCTAGTGTGGTTGTTGCCGTCAGTTGGATGTTGCTGTCTAGTGTGGCTGTTGCTGTCTAGTGTGGTTGTTGCTGTCAGTGTGGTTGTTGCTGTCTATGTGGTTGTTGCTGTCTAGTGGTTGTTGCTGTCTAGTGTGTTGTTGCTGTCTAGGTGATTGGTGCTGTCTAGTGTGGTTGTTGCTTCTAGTGTGATTGGTGCTGTCTAGTGTGTTGTTGCTGTCTAGTGTGATTTGCTGTCAGTGTGGTTGTTGCTGTCTAGTGTGGTTGTTTCTGTCTAGTGTGGTTGTTGCTGTCTAGTGTGGTTGTTGCTGTCTAGTGTGGTTGTTGCTGTCTAGTGTGGTTTTGCTGTCTAGTGTGTTGTTGCTGTCTAGTGTCGATTGGTGCTGTCTAGTGTGAGATGGTGCTGTCTAGTGTGATTGGTGCTGTCTAGTGTGGTTGTTGCTGTCTAGTGTGATTGGTGGTGTCTAGTGTGGTTGTTGCTGTCTAGTGTTATTGGTGGTGTCTAGTGTGGTTGTTGCTGTCTAGTGTGATTGGTGCTGTCTAGTGTGGTTGTTGCTGTCTAGTGTGATTGGTGCTGTCTAGTGTGGTTGTTGCTGTCTAGTGTGATTGGTGCTGTCTAGTGTGGTTGTTGCTGTCTAGTGTGATTGGTGCTGTCTAGTGTGGTTGTTGCTGTCTAGTGTGGTTGTTGCTGTCTAGTGTGGTTGTTGCTGTCTAGTGTGGTTGTTGCTGTCTAGTGTGGTTGTTGCTGTCTAGTGTGGTTGTTGCTGTCTAGTATGATTGGTGCTGTCTAGTGTGATTGGTGCTGTCTAGTGTGATTGGTGCTGTCTAGTGTGGTTGTTGCTGTCTAGTGTGATTGGTGCTGTCTAGTGTGGTTGTTGCTGTCTAGTGTGATTGGTGCTGTCTAGTGTGATTGTTGCTGTCTAGTGTGATTGGTGCTGTCTAGTGTGGTTGTTGCTGTCTAGTGTGATTGGTGTTGTCTAGTGTGGTTGTTGCTGTCTAGTGTGATTGGTGCTGTCTAGTGTGGTTGTTGCTGTCTAGTGTGATTGGTGCTGTCTAGTGTGGATGTTGCTGTCTAGTGTGATTGATGCTGTCTAGTGTGGTTGTTGCTGTCTAATATAGATTTTGCTGTCTAGTGTGATTGTTGCTGTCTAATGTGGTTGTTGCTGTCTAGTGTGGTTGTTGCTGTCTAGTGTGGCAGTTGCTGTCTAATGCAGATGTTACTGTCTAGTGTGGTTGTTGCTGTCTAGTGTGATTGGTGCTGTCTAGTGTGGTTGTTGCTGTCTAGTGTGATTGTTGTTGTGTAGTGTGGTTTTTGCTGTCTAGTGTGATTGCTGCTGATTAATGTGGTTGTTGCTGTCTAATGTGGATGTTGCTGTCTAGTGTGGTTGTTGCTGTCTAGTGTGAATGTTGCTGTCTAGTGTGGTTGTTGCTGTCTAGTGTGGATGTTGCTGTCTAGTGTGGTTGTTGCTGTCTAGTGTGGTTGTTGCTGTCTAGTGTGATTGATGCTGTTTAATGTGGTTGTTGCTGTCTAGTGTGATTGATGCTGTCTAGTGTGGTTATTGTTGTCTAGTGTGATTGGTGCTGTCTAGTGTGGTTATTGCTGTCTAGTGTGGTTGTTACTATCTAGTGCTGTAGTTGCTGTTTAGTGTTTTTGTTGCTGTCTAGTGTGGATGTTGCTGTCTAGTGTGGCTGTTGCTGTCTAGTGTGGCTGTTGCTGTCTAGTGTGATTGATGCTGTTTAATGTGGTTGTTGCTGTCTAGTGTGGATGTTGCTGTCTAGTGTAGATGTTGCTGTCTAGTGTGGTTGTTGCTGTCTAGTTTGGATGTTGCTGTCTAGTGTGGTTGTTGCTGTCTAGTGTGGATGTTGCTGTCTAGTGTGGCTGTTGCTGTCTAGTGTGGTTGTTGCTGTCTAGTGTGGTTGTTGCTGTCTAATGTGGTTGTTGCTGTCTAGTGTGGTTGTTGCTCTCTAGTGTGGTTGTTGCTGTCTATTTTGATTGGTGCTGTCTAGTGTGGTTGTTGCTGTCTAGTGTGATTGGTGCTGTCTAGTGTGGTTGTTGCTGTCTAGTGTGGTTGATGCTGTCTAGTCTGGTTTTTGCTGTCTAGTGTGGTTGTTGCTGTCTAGTCTGGTTTTTGCTGTCTAGTGTGGTTGTTGCTGTCTAGTGTGGTTGTTGCTGTCTAGTGTGGTTGTTGCTGTCTAGTGTGGTTGTTGCTGTCTAGTGTGATTGGTGCTGTCTAGTTTGATTGGTGCTGTCTAGTGTGATTGGTGCTGTCTAGTGTGGTTGTTGCTGTCTAGTGTGATTGGTGCTGTCTAGTGTGGTTGTTGCTGTCTAGTGTGATTGGTGGTGTCTAGTGTGGTTGTTGCTGTCTAGTGTGATTGGTGCTGTCTAGTGTGGTTGTTGCTGTCTAGTGTGATTGGTGCTGTCTAGTGTGGTTGTTGCTGTCTAGTGTGATTGGTGCTGTCTAGTGTGGTTGTTGCTGTCTAGTGTGATTGGTGCTGTCTAGTGTGGTTGTTGCTGTCTAGTGTGATTGGTGCTGTCTAGTGTGGTTGTTGCTGTCTAGTGTGGTTGTTGCTGTCTAGTGTGGTTGTTGCTGTCTAGTGTGGTTGTTGCTGTCTAGTGTGGTTGTTGCTGTCTAGTGTGATTGGTGCTGTCTAGTGTGATTGGTGCTGTCTAGTGTGATTGGTGCTGTCTAGTGTGGTTGTTGCTGTCTAGTGTGATTGGTGCTGTCTAGTGTGGTTGTTGCTGTCTAGTGTGATTGGTGCTGTCTAGTGTGGTTGTTGCTGTCTAGTGTGATTGGTGCTGTCTAGTGTGGTTGTTGCTGTCTAGTGTGATTGGTGCTGTCTAGTGTGGTTGTTGCTGTCTAGTGTGATTGGTGCTGTCTAGTGTGGTTGTTGCTGTCTAGTGTGATTGGTGGTGTCTAGTGTGGTTGTTGCTGTCTAGTGTGATTGGTGGTGTCTAGTGTGGTTGTTGCTGTCTAGTGTGATTGGTGCTGTCTAGTGTGGTTGTTGCTGTCTAGTGTGATTGGTGCTGTCTAGTGTGGTTGTTGCTGTCTAGTGTGATTGGTGCTGTCTAGTGTGGTTGTTGCTGTCTAGTGTGGTTGTTACTATCTAGTGTTGTTGTTGCTGTTTAGTGTTTTTGTTGCTGTCTAGTGTGGATGTTGCTGTCTAGTGTGGCTGTTGCTGTCTAGATGTGGCTGTTGCTGTCTAGTGTATTGATGCTGTTTAATTGGTTGTTGCTGTCCAGTGTGGATGTTGCTGTCTAGTGTGGATGTTGCTGTCGAGTGTGGTTGTTGCTGTCTAGTTTGGATGTTGCTGTCTAGTGTGGTTGTTGCTGTCTAGTGTGGATGTTGCTGTCTAGTGTGGCTGTTGCTGTCTAGTGTGGTTGTTGCTGTCTAGTGTGGTTGTTGCTGTCTAGTGTGGTTGTTGCTGTCTAGTGTGGTTGTTGCTGTCTAGTGTGGTTGTTGCTGTCTAGTGTGATTGGTGCTGTCTAGTGTGGTTGTTGCTGTCTAGTGTGATTGGTGCTGTCTAGTGTGGTTGTTGCTGTCTAGTGTGGTTGTTGCTGTCTAGTGTGGTTGTTGCTGTCTAGTGTGGTTGTTGCTGTCTAGTGTGGTTGTTGCTGTCTAGTGTGGTTGTTGCTGTCTAGTGTGGTTGTTGCTGTCTAGTGTGGTTGTTGCTGTCTAGTGTGGTTGTTGCTGTCTAGTGTGATTGGTGCTGTCTAGTGTGAGATGGTGCTGTCTAGTGTGATTGGTGCTGTCTAGTGTGGTTGTTGCTGTCTAGTGTGATTGGTGGTGTCTAGTGTGGTTGTTGCTGTCTAGTGTTATTGGTGGTGTCTAGTGTAGTTGTTGCTGTCTAGTGTGATTGGTGCTGTCTAGTGTGGTTGCTGCTGTCTAGTGTGATTGGTGCTGTCTAGTGTGGTTGTTGCTGTCTAGTGTGATTGGTGCTGTCTGAGGTGGTTGTTGCTGTCTAGGTGATTGGTGCTGTCTAGTGTGGTTGTTGCTGTCTAGTGTGGTTGTTGCTGTCTAGTGTGGTTGTTGCTGTCTAGTGTGGTTGTTGCTGTCTAGTGTGGTTGTTGCTGTCTAGTGTGGTTGTTGCTGTCTAGTATGATTGGTGCTGTCTAGTGTGATTGGTGCTGTCTAGTGTCATTGGTGCTGTCTAGTGTGGTTGTTGCTGTCTAGTGTGATTGGTGCTGTCTAGTGTGGTTGTTGCTGTCTAGTGTGATTGGTGCTGTCTAGTGTAATTGTTGCTGTCTAGTGTGATTGGTGCTGTCTAGTGTGGTTGTTGCTGTCTAGTGTGATTGGTGCTGTCTAGTGTGGTTGTTGCTGTCTAGTGTGATTGGTGCTGTCTAGTGTGGTTGTTGCTGTCTAGTGTGATTGGTGTTGTCTAGTGTGGTTGTTGCTGTCTAGTGTGATTGGTGCTGTCTAGTGTGGTTGTTGCTGTCTAGTGTGATTGGTGCTGTCTAGTGTGGATGTTGCTGTCTAGTGTGATTGATGCTGTCTAGTGTGGTTGTTGCTGTCTAATATAGATTTTGCTGTCTAGTGTGATTGTTGCTGTCTAATGTGGTTGTTGCTGTCTAGTGTGGTTGTTGCTGTCTAGTGTGGCAGTTGCTGTCTAATGCAGATGTTACTGTCTAGTGTGGTTGTTGCTGTCTAGTGTGATTGGTGCTGTCTAGTGTGTTGTTGCTGTCTAGTGTGATTGTTGTGTGTGTGTGGTTTTGCTGTCTAGTGTGCTTGCTGCTGATTAATGTGGTTGTTGCTGTCTAATGTGGATGTTGCTGTCTAGTGTGGTTGTTGCTGTCTAGTGTGAATGTTGCTGTCTAGTGTGGTTGTTGCTGTCTAGTGTGGATGTTGCTGTCTAGTGTGGTTGTTGCTGTCTAGTGTGGTTGTTGCTGTCTAGTGTGATTGATGCTGTTTAATGTGGTTGTTGCTGTCTAGTGTGATTGATGCTGTCTAGTGTGGTTATTGTTGTCTAGTGTGATTGGTGCTGTCTAGTGTGGTTATTGCTGTCTAGTGTGGTTGTTACTATCTAGTGTTGTTGTTGCTGTTTAGTGTTTTTGTTGCTGTCTAGTGTGGATGTTGCTGTCTAGTGTGGCTGTTGCTGTCTAGTGTGGCTGTTGCTGTCTAGTGTGATTGATGCTGTTTAATGTGGTTGTTGCTGTCTAGTGTGGATGTTGCTGTCTAGTGTGGATGTTGCTGTCTAGTGTGGTTGTTGCTGTCTAGTTTGGATGTTGCTGTCTAGTGTGGTTGTTGCTGTCTAGTGTGGATGTTGCTGTCTAGTGTGGCTGTTGCTCTCTAGTGTGGTTGTTGCTGTCTATTTTGATTGGTGCTGTCTAGTGTGGTTGTTGCTGTCTAGTGTGATTGGTGCTGTCTAGTGTGGTTGTTGCTGTCTAGTGTGGTTGTTGCTGTCTAGTGTGGTTGTTGCTGTCTAGTGTGGTTGTTGCTGTCTAGTCTGGTTTTTGCTGTCTAGTGTGGTTGTTGCTGTCTAGTGTGGTTGTTGCTGTCAGTGTGTTGTTGCTTCAGTGTGGCTTGTTGCTGTCTCGTGTGATTGGTGCTGTCTAGTTTGATTGGTGCTGTCTAGTGTGATTGGTGCTGTCTAGTGTGGTTGTTGCTGTCTAGTGTGATTGGTGCTGTCTAGTGTGGTTGTTGCTGTCTAGTGTGATTGGTGGTGTCTAGTGTGGTTGCTGTCTAGTGTGATTGGTGCTGTCTAGTGTGGTTGTTGCTGTCTAGTGTGATTGGTGCTGTCAGTGTGGTTGTTGCTGTCTAGTGTGATTGGTGCTGTCTAGTGTGGTTGTTGCTGTCTAGTGTGATTGGTGCTGTCTAGTGTGGTTGTTGCTGTCTAGTGTGATTGGTGCTGTCTAGTGTGGTTGTTGCTGTCTAGTGTGGTTGTTGCTGTCTAGTGTGGTTGTTGCTGTCTAGTGTGGTTGTTGCTGTCTAGTGTGGTTGTTGCTGTCTAGTGTGATTGGTGCTGTCTAGTGTGATTGGTGCTGTCTAGTGTGATTGGTGCTGTCTAGTGTGGTTGTTGCTGTCTAGTGTGATTGGTGCTGTCTAGTGTGGTTGTTGCTGTCTAGTGTGATTGTTGCTGTCTAGTCTAATTGTTGCTTTCTAGTGTGATTGGTGCTGTCTAGTGTGGTTGTTGCTGTCTAGTGTGATTGGTGCTGTCTAGTGTGGTTGTTGCTGTCTAGCGTGATTGGTGCTGTCTAGTGTGGTTGTTGCTGTCTAGTGTGATTCGTGCTGTCTAGTGTGGTTGTTGCTGTCTAGTGTGATTGGTGCTGTCTAGTGTGGTTGTTGCTGTCTAGTGTGATTGGTGCTGTCTAGTGTGGTTGTTGCTGTCTAGTGTGATTGGTGCTGTCTAGTGTGGTTGCTGCTGTCTAGTGTGGTTGTTGCTGTCTAGTGTGATTGGTGCTGTCTAGTGTGGTTGTTGCTG